>NW_014577168.1:477589-494159 GCF_000485595.1 Priapulus caudatus | reverse complement strand
CACACTACACGGCATTTCAGCGCGACGCCGTTCAACGGGGCTTTTGGAGGATGCGGGCACGCATGTTTTAATACATTATTTTCGTGTAGCAGGACAGTCCATCATGGCCAAAGCCGCCGGATGGACAGGAGCGTGGGATCGAGACGATTTTACTTACGATTTAATCCCGCCAAACCGCATTATTAACGTCAAACATTTAACCATAACTAACTAAGCGCTTATTACGCATCGAATGGAGCAGGTGATCGAATATATATTAGGCATATATATATATATATATATATCATATATATTATATAGCTGTAGACCCGCATAAGTGTGCGTGGATATGGGTCTACAAGTTCGGACCGCGTAATAGTGAGTCCGCCTGCATATCGAGTTTACTAATTACATGTATGACGGTGCCAGCGGAATAGCGGAAAATCCCGGATTCATCTCATGTTTACTTATATTACTAGTATAAATATATAATTATAATTAGTACTAGTATATATATATATATATGGCTTCAGATGAACGGAAGGAAAAACACACGAGGTGTCATCTAGCTCCTAAATAGTAGTTAGAGTACTAAAAGTAATTGGGGGTAAAACTTTTAATTGCTTTTCTCGTTGTATCGCATCGTCTACTATATACATATATATATATATATATATATATCAGCAACCCTTGTAGAGATTGCGGACAGCATAGAGAGTAGTTAAAACGGAATCGTATTCAATATTATGGTTTTGTTTTTCAGGTGGAAGAGATATGGGAAAACATCGAGAAGATTGAACACAATGTCAAAGCAGTTAGCAAAATTCACAGCGACATTTTATCATCAACAAAAAGTGAAACAAGTGCGTTATTCTACTACAAAAAGTATTGTACTATCTACTACACATCGAAATTGTGTATAGGTTTATACCGTCTAAGACGCTAAGACGTTTGTAGTTTAAGTTTATAGTTTAAAAGCTCAGTAAACTTACCGACCGATCGCAGTGCCGCCTACATTCGTGAGGACAGCACTGCGTGAAAAAGTCGACACGCGCTTATATACAAGCGTTAGACATGCGCGAATTGAATTATAGAGCGGACATAGACTTTATTATGCGAGGTTAGACTTGATGAAAACGCTCCAAACACTGCAGTCTGTGGCGCAAAAATAGTAACAATATGGGTTTTCTCGTTTTTATCATAATAACGCGTAGCCTACCTTTAGTTATGTGCACACGAGTTAGCATAACCTACACCTGTATTGACAAGCTGTACATTAGTGCCGATCATGACAGCTCAAATGTCATAGCTTGGTCCAAACTGCAATCTGTGTTTTAGGTCTAGACGTCAGACTTTGTGATTGCATAGTTGATTAGTCTATTTCTATCTTACTATGGTTCTGGCAGTGATGGTTCTTGGCAGATTAGGTCGCTTATCGCCATATCAAGTGCTATATCTGCTATCATGTAGCGAAAAGTAATGAACATATGCGTGTGACGAATAGCCCGTGTTGATGTGAAGCCAGCTAACGGGACGGATCGCGCGCAGACGTCACACTGCGTTCAAATTATAACGAAAGCATATCCGCATATCCGCATATAAGCATATCCGCATTATACGCGCCCGTCACACATACACGACGCACGGCCCGCGCACTGAAAAATTAGCAATTTTGGCCAGTGCGTTGTCTTTCGCTGGGTGTGCGTCAGCATTTGTTACTCGTTCGTCGAGCGCGTTGGACCAACGCTATGCATTCGTTGTCATTCGCTGTGTGCGTCGGGATTTTTGTGCATGCACAAAAATGTGCGCGGAGTTCGACGCATGAATGTACACGCCAGAAGGATGCCAGACACGCGCAGAGCGCGCTGGACCAACGCCAGACACACGCGGAGCACACGCTGGGTATTCGTTGTATGTTCGTCGGCTGAGGTGTAGCGAACACCTAGCGCACATATAGCGAACACCTAGCGTGCTTCTAACGCATGTCCAGCAAACATGCAGCGAATATGGACGTGCTGAACGAGTGCTGAACGAGTCTGTAGCGCGCCCAGCGTTCTTCTAGCGTGTTCCTAGCGTGTACGCAGCGTGTAGCCATTGGGTATATAAACGGGTCCCGCCCCACCTCCTCATCATCACTTCTCCTCCGACCCTCGTGGGTAATGACAGAGGTTCCTGCTGATCGTGTCTAGAAGAACCACCTTAGAGGATGGAGGATCCCGACAAGCTGCGACTACAATACGAAATCGCGGTTCTCCAACATCAGCAGAACCTCATGGAACTGGCACTTCACCAAGTCCATGTCATCAGGAGAAGGAGAAAGAGAAGAGGTCAACGGAGGTTCTGGGTCCGACCGTGGATCGGTAGGCGACGACAGTTTGGCCTGTATGACCAGCTACTTGTTGAACTCCGTAACGAAGACCAGGCAGCCTTCAAGAACTTCATGCGGATGCCCTCCGAGATGTTCGATGATCTGCTAACCAGAATGGGTCCGAGGATCACCAAGCAGAATACAACCTACAGAGAGGCCCTCGACCCTGGCCTGAAGCTTGCTCTCACTCTGCGGCATCTTGTCTCTGGGACTAAGTATTACTCAATGACCTATGGGTGGAGGGTGCCTCACAACACCATATCCCTCCTCATCCCAGAAGTGTGCCAGGCCATCATCGATGAGTACAAGGATGAGGGGATGAAGTGTCCCACCACTCCTGAGGAATGGCGTGCTATATCTGTTCATGGAGAGGTGGAACTTCTCCAATACCTGTGGTGCACTTGATGGCAAGCACGTTAACTGCAAGTGTCCTCCAAACAGTGATTCCCTATACTACAACTACAAAGGGTTCTACTCCGTTGTCCTCATGGCGCTCGTGGATGCTGATTACAAGTTCATCTGATCAGACATCGGCGGTATGGGATCAGCATCAGACGCTCAGATCTACAATGCCTCTGAGCTGAATGAATGCGTTGAAGATGGTAGTCTAGGCTTCCCTGATCCCGATCCTCTTTCCAACGACAACTAGGATGTGCCCTACTTCTTCGTCGGCGACGATGCCTTCGCCCTACGACCCAACATAATGAAGCCGTACAGCCTCCGGGGTATGACGCGGCCGGAGCGCATCTTGAACTACCGGCTTTCCCGAACTAGGAGGGTCGTAGAAAATGCCTTCGGCATCCTGGCCAACCGTTTCCAAGTTCTCCTGAGCACGATGCAGCAGCAGCCCGAGACCGTCAAGCTCATTGTCACAGCATGCATGACCGCTGCTGTTCGCTGGCTGTGCGTTGAATGCGCGGTGCATGCGCGGACCATTCGTTCCGCGCACTAGCAACACGCTGTGCATTCGTTGTCAACTCGCTAGCTTCTCCCAAATCCTGACAAAAGTTGGGCGCACAACGACGCACTGATTTTCCATTTTTTCAATGCGCGCGTCGCGTATGCGTGACTGGGCCATAAAAGGTAAAAAAATAATAAAACATATTAATAATAAACTAAAAGATAACGCTGTTATCTGCGCCATCAATTCCCTAGGAGGTATATATTTGATGCACTCGTCGTTCAGGAATTATGTAGCGCGTATTTCTTCCACAATGTTGAATATTACACCTATTTGCCGTTATTACATAAGGGGATCAGAGTATATTACATGGAAATTGGGAAAAAGCTCTATGGTTTTTTCTCTACAGGCATAACTCGTGATTAAAATCGATGTGTGGGCATGATTATGCTGCGCTTGAGTTCACACACATACGCACGCACGCACGCACGCACATATATATATATATGAACCTTATCAATATATTATATATACTATGCTATTATATACCTTATACTATATATCTATAAAATACTACTACTACTATAAAATATATATATATATATATATGTGTGTGTGTGTAACATTTCCGGCATTACATTTCTTCTACAACTATTCTGTAATCCATGAATAGAGGAAATTACATAGACAGCCTAGGCAATAGTGCATTGAGGAAAGCTAAACCCGAGGTTTACTACGTAAAATAATTTAAAAAAAATAGCCAGCGCTAGCGGTGGCGAACTTGCGCCTATACGCGGTGGGCTAATATAGAGAAGAAACAGCGATCTTTTATTAACTGACACCACGCTTGATATGTTGCGCGTGCCTAAAATGACACATACGGGGCTTTAGCAGCGGCATCGCATCACGTAAGGTTTACACAACAGAGTTTACACGAAAGTAGGGGCCTTTTTTGGAAGAATCCCAAGAACAAATAACGCGTGCTGTGCGAACACAAGCGATATGTCGCGCTTCGGGAATCCCTCTCACAGGTACGTTGACATTGGCCATCTGCGGCCGGTGAACACACACACAGCGCAGTCAAAACTGTATATGGAGGATAACACCAGAGAAACCACAAAAGTGTTCTTTATGGACACGTGCCCGTTTTGTAGCGGTAGTTTGACCGTGTAACTCGCATTATAGATAGCAAAGGTATCCGGTATGGGCACATGTTTGTTCTATATATAGCGGTGCGGGCTAACATGGGTTTGACTGTTATATATAACATCAAGAATGAATAAAAACAAAGTTCTTGTTTTTATTCACTCCTGTTAACACGGTTCTACGATAACCCCCTATAACGCGTTCTGGTTGCCACGATCGCATCCAGTTGAGCGTTCTCTCACACGCTCGGCGTGTCTTCTCCTTGCAGAAGACAAGGAATACCTGGATCGGCTCATGTCGGAAGTGAAGAAGCTGGCAAACAAAGTACGCGGCAAGTTGATGGGTAAGAAAACCGTGTAAGGGGAGAGTTTCGCCACGCGTGGCCAGCGTACAACACCGCGTGCAAACTGCATGCAGTGCACCTTCGTACACTCAGCATAGTGTAGATTGAGCCCATGAGCGAGAGCGCCATCTGTCGTGGAGTTTGCACCGCGTGTACACGTCGGCAGGACGCGCTCACACGCTGACGATATGATCGAGTCGCCATAGTGAGACCCGAGTCCTGGCGTACTAATGTAGACACTTTCAATTCGGAGTGGTGTTTAGGTTAGGGTTGAGGTTAGGGTTCATGCTAGGATTCAAGTTGGGAGTTATGGTATGGTTTAGGTTCATGTTAGGGTTGATGGTATGGTTTTAGTTTGGGTTCATGTTAAGGTTGATGTTATGGGTTAGGTTTGGGTTCATGGTAGGGTTTAGGTTAGGGTTTAGGTTATCGTTTATGATAGGGTTTAAGTTAGGGTTTAGGTTAGGGTTCATGGTAGGGTTTAGGTTAGGGTTTATGATAGGGTTTAGGTTATGGTTTCCCGATCGCAGGGTTTAGGTTAGGTTCACTGGTATGGGGTTAAGTTACGGCGTTTACTGTAGGGTTTAGGTTAGAAGTTTATCGCCGAATAGGGTTTATTGATAGGGTTTAGTTTAGAGTTCACGGTAGTCCATGTGTTCTAGGATTAGAATTCAGAGTTAGGGTTTACGCTTAGGCGTTTACTGATAGTGTTCACTGCAGGTATAGAGTTCCTACTGTCAGGGTTAGATTCGGTTCAGTTTAGGCCGTCATTCCTATAGGCTTAGGAGCTTAGGGTTTATGTAAGAGTTTAAGTTTATAATAGTTTTATGGTTTACAATTAGTTCACGGCTATTGACACGCGGACAGAGAAACGAAATAATAGAACGCTAGTTCTTGTCTCAGTGTCTGATGAATACTGCTATAAATTATAACCAAAAAATACCATCGACTCTCTCGCTGTATAATATATTTCTCATCATACGTGCGCATAAGCTGAGCTTATTAGCTATCCCACTTTCTTGTCTTCTCCGTTCCCTATTTTTCTATCACTCCCGTCACCCAGTGTGATTGTTGCCGCGTTAGTCCAGTAACTTTCCCATTCTCCTCCCTCACAATACCGATGTTACGCTACCTGGTACATCCGAACTAAAAATAACTCAGTTAAGCTAAAAACCTAACTCTAGTCTTAGTTCAGTGCTGCGCTTCACATGCCGTTACCCTTCCCTGCGTTACGAGCGCGAACCGCGAAGAAAACTCACCACCGTGTCACCACAGACGTATTCGAGCCGCTCAATTCTTTACAAGCGCGTGTCAACTGGGCGTCAACAACTAGTACCGCGGACTCCAAGGGGTGGCGCAAGAGCGCGCGCGGCCCCACCGGCACGCTCAGCCGTAGCGCAGCTCAGGGCGCTATCACAATAATCCGCACCCCCAAAATGAAATCCTGGCTACGCCGGTTGCGCCCCTCCCCCATCTCAAAAATCTGGAATCCGCCACTGAACAGTCTATCTTCGCTTATCTCGACGCGGCGTTGCCATATAGTCCGTAGCGAGAAAGCAGAGTATAAGAAACGCATGTTTGACGCTCATTCGCAGATACGCCGAAGCAATTCTATGTCTAGAAGAATTCTCTACCGAGAACACCCTCTCTTATATCTGGCCGACGAATTTCCTAAACATCTTATTATGATTTTGACTATCGCGAGTTATAAATATCGTTTATTGAATGAAATCAGTAATACTTGTGAACGACAAAAATGATTGGTGACAGTATTCGACGGCACAGGGAAGCAGGTCAAGGATGGTCGAAAGACGAGTTATTCGGTGGTGATTTTACTCCCATACACGACATGGTTCGTCCGCGCCTGGCAGCGGAGCATCATATCAATCAGTCAACCTATCAGAACTATAGCAGTCCATTACAATCATCTATAATACTCAATATAGATATAGATATTAATATATAATATAATATAGATATTATCTCTAGTGACGTCGCCACCTCATCTTGGAGATGACTATATATAGTATTCGCGACCCAACGTCGCTAGCGCCTGTTGCAGACCTACCAAGTCGCACGCATTTCGCGGGAGACTCACGCATCTGGACCCATTCTCCCGCACTCCCGCATGCCCTATGCATTCTCACACCTTCACGCAAAAGAAAAAAACCTGTATGTAACACATCAGAATTAAAGTGTTTATGTCTTAAATTAAATGTTGTCTTCTTTTCTTAGAATGCTAACAGAATATATGTATTTGCAATACATATTTTAGAGCCAAATATTCAGAAACTGGTCGTGTTTGAAAATATTCTGAACCTCCAGGATTAAACTCCCAAAATGACCCATTCTCCAGCAAAATCTAACTGAACCTCCAGCAAGCTGGTCGAACACCCTTGGCAGGTCTGCTGTTGATGTCACAACCCGCCACGTGTAATGTAAACGCGTGTCACTGTATCGGGCTTTTGTGGCGACAGCACCAACAATGTAGAAAAGAGACGATAATACCACGTGGGCGTTTTACTAATGCTACGTGTTCCCAGCGCTGCTAGGGGGGGTGCCCGCCCCCCGCCCCCTTCGTCACCATCGCTGTTTCTATCGTGCTACTAATCACAACCGCATTGATTATAATCACGATGCATTGTTACCTTTGCGCGCTGGTGGACAGTCACGTCTCAGGTAAATTAACGCACCTGAACGTCAATCGCAGCAGCTGCGAACACATTTCGAGGATTAACACACGATCGCACTGCGAACTCGCAGCGTTCGAAACATCGTGTTGCGAGCTTCTAGATATGATCAAGAATCCATAATAGAATTTTTTTTATTATGGACTCTTGATAATAGAATTCGCCATGGAAAAACGTACACAGACGAACCGAGACGAACATGTATTCAAATGTGCGAAATCGCCGACAAACAAACACGTGTGCAGAGGAGGTGTGTGTAGTCAGTCTCTACGGGATGCAGATCCTCGGCACGACCACCCATGCAGATTCGACGGTTATGACACTCGATGCCATTGAGCTATAAAACTAGCGACAAACCATGCATGTAGCGCCCACACAAACATTAAAAACGGAACCGGAAGCGCATTGCTACAGCGCAGCACATGCTAGACGATGGAATATCGCCATGGAGACTCAATACCGATGCCGATACCAATGCCGATACCAATACCGATACCAATACCGATACCAATACCATTACCGATACCAATGCCGATACCAATGCCGATACCAATGCCGATGCCGATACCAATGCCGATACCAATACCGATACCGATACTAAAATTCTGGTGCATGCACGCCATTAAAAAACCCCCTCCCTCTAGTAAATACGGCAAACCACTAGGGAGGAGGCGCTTTATCATGGGGGGGGGATATCAGCTCGGTAAAGGTCGTAGTCGTAGCTCCGGCGGCCGACGCCGTAAAGTTCTCTGCTCATCAAGATTGCATCATCTATACAAGCAGCACCCTCGACCCAGATCCAATTACACTTCTCATGTATGCAACCAAACAGTAGCCTGAGTATCACTACGAGTAGTACTACTAAGAAACGAGTGGAGTGAAGCCTCTACGGCCAGTGGAACTATAATCACATCGCACTGTCTATTTGGCGAGAGAGCCCGCCAAATGACCCCGAAATTTCGTCGTCGGTGAATGTTAGATTCTCGAGCAGCTACTCGCAAAACCAAGTTAATTAACTAATCGCGCCACCGGTGCTTTGAGCTGGGTGGGCGCGCGCGCGTGTGTGTGCGTGTGCGTGTGCGTGTGCGTGTGCGCGCTCGTGGCTTGTGTGTGTGTGTGTCCGTGCGTGCGTGCGTGTTGTGTGTGTGTGTGTCAGTGTGTGTGTGCGCGCGTCGTGCTTGTGTGTTGCTGTGCTGTAGTCCGTGAGTGTGTGTGTGATGTGTGTGATGTGTGTGCTGATGTGTGTGTGATGGTGTGTGTGTGTGCTGTGTGTTGTGTGGGAGTGGTGTGTGGGGGGGGGTGTCTCGTGCGTGCGTGGCGTGCGTGGTGTGTGTGTGGGTGGGGGTGTCGTGCTGCCGGCGTAGTGTATGTGTGTGTGTGAGGGGTGATGTGTGGTTGTGGTGTGATGTCGTCGCGCTGCGTGGCGTGGCAACAATATAGGACGCTGTGTAATATAGGTCAGTAAACTGTTCTCGCTGATCGCCGACCTAACCGAAAAAGACACCAACATCATAGGATGAGGCTTGGCTTACCGCAATGCAGTTCTGACGTGAGGTTAATAGTTCTCGCAGCGCATCATCGATCACGGTTCATCACGAACACGAACGATGAAAATAATAAATGTACTTCGACGACTAAGGTTAGCACTTACTGAGCTATCGCGCACGCGAACAGGTAATTGGGGGAGGCATGAAATATCGCTGGAGATGTATTAATCTCGATTTAAACTGTGATTGATACGCCTTGTTATTTGTAATGCTTACCCTGGACCTCCAGGCCGTTTGTCTGGCACGCGCGTGGGACGGTAGAGAGTGGTGTGGTGTCGTGTGTGCTGTGTGGTGGGTGTGTGTGCGTGACGTGCGTGCGTGCGTGTGTGTGTGCGGCGTGTGTGCGGTGTGCGTGTGTGCGTGCGTGGCTGCGTGTGTATATTGCATGCTAATCCTGTTGCACAGGATTTGATCCGGCATGTTATTACATCAATCAGTGATAATCGCAGGCAGACATACGCGAAGATGGAGGAGGAGGCTGGAACGGTCACGACATAAAGGTTCAAAGGCAAATCTATCTACGGATACACAAAAAACGCAATCGGTAAGCATGCAACGCCTTGCAGTTATGTTTCCCGTGTTGAATGCAAGCCTAGCTAGCCTCTATAATATTAGACTTATGTCGCCATGGAAGATTTGCGGCATCCGATCTTGGCTTCAAGCTAAACAGCAGCGTTTAAAGTACCAGATCAAACTGCGCAATTGGCATTTCAATGATGATACTAATGACATTTAAAAAAAGATATTCTGTGAAAGATGTGACGAAATGCATGGAGAGTATGCTATATCTTATGAATTATGCTTACCTCAAACGTAATGCTGCGAGCAGGGTTCTTTGATGTGTGCTTCAAGTTTTTAAATTATGCTCATTACAATTTATCAGAAATGTTACTTTGAAAATTTAATTAATTAATACGTTTTAATTCTAATTTTACACACAATGTAATTATCATTCTTATAGTAGCTATGGCACGTAACAGGAAAGCTTTTTTCCCACGCCGATTAATATCCGCGAACATGATTGTGAACCAGTTATATAAGCAACGCTATTCTCTAAAGTGAGATCGTTATTAAACTCGTATGCACACAAGCACCACACGTAACAACAAAGACAGTTTTTTGGGCGCATCATACCGTGTGGTGACTTGATGTTTGAACAGCATAGCAGCTCTGTCGCACAGGAATTTGTGAAAGGTCAAATGACAGGAACTACAGCATATACAGAGTGACCACTACAGAGAGCGGTTTTTGGGGGCCAAGAAGCAGAAATACAGCGGCAACTTGAAGATCAGTGACGTGCGCATGGCCGACAGCTGCCGCTCTACTTTATCTTTTACACTAGCGACTTGTTTATTGTCTATCGAACTCGCAAGATAAACGAAGCGTTAATTACCATAATACTGGGAGCCCATCTAAAAACTGGCACAATTTACGGTACATAAAGGATGGAATAAAATCCCCGGCACGTGAGTCTTTTAAATGCAATTTTCCAACAACGAATGACTGTAGAACCGGAAAACCAACATTCACGTTTATGGAGTGGATGTTTACGTCCGGCCATGATGAGCCACACGCAGTTATCGCCTGCCGTCGTCTCCGGTGTCGTGCCAATAACTGTATAAAACGATGTTTAATAAAAAACTGTATTAATACGATTACAAGCCTGGAAAGCAGACGACGAACGAAGAAATCGAGGCAGATGATGAGAGTCGGGAAACCCGCAACAGTATTGCACGGGAGGGGTGAGCCTAGCATTCACACATGCCATGCGTTCTCTGCATTCACCAATGCAGATTCGATGTAAGCGGCTTGTCGAAAAGCGACCGCGATAAAGAGGGGGGGACAGGAGTAAGTGGGGGGAGAGGGTAACTGGTTCACAAGTTACACAGGTGTAAAATAGACTGGCACTTTTCACATTTCACACGTGAAAATATGCTCTTTCAACCAGGAATCACGGATAATCCAGTTTAACAGCTAAATTTCACGACACATAATATAAAGTCCCTAGAAGTAACAATGTATTTCCTTGACCTGAACAACACTTCTGGAAAATCACCAGAATATGCATTGCGCAGTACAGTTCATGCTTATACTATGTGTGAGCGTGTGGTGTGTGTGTGTGTGTGTGTGTGTGTGTGTGTGCGGTGTGTGTGTGTATGTGTGTGTGTGTGATATATATATATATATATTTCCATATGTTCTTCTGGCAGCAGGGGGGGTCCAGGGGCGCCTGCCACCACGAGCGGGAATTTTTAAAAAATTAGGTTAGTATTTGGTGCATTCTGGTGAAGTTTTGAGAGCCTGTGGGACCGGTTTCTCGGAAACCGGTGCACGGCCTAAATCCGTGCCTGACATGCTAATTCACAGAGGAAGAACCCTCTAATTCACAGTTCACTAGACCTAAATAAAATCTAAATCACGCTTCAGGCCAGAGTAGTCCATTCACAGTTCACGAGACAGCAATAATTTCAATTCCCAGTTCACCGAGTAAAAAACGGCCGATCACGTGTTCACAGAAAATACCTTACCCCACCCTCGATAAAATTGAGATGATTTTTAAATTTATAATTGGGCTACTAAATATTGAGTGGAAAACATCGATGCATGATTTTGCCGGTAGCAATTACAATTCTCGACGAATCTCCCACCGCCTAGTTATAATAATCGATCCATCTATTCGCAAGAATCAATCTGATTGATTAATCGATCGCGATTTCGGCACTCATTCATTCAACGGGAGCAGGAGAAGCGAGCGATTGGCTGCATATGAGCGCGTCACAGTGACTCATCAGCTAAGAGAAGAGAATCAGCGAGCTGCACGACAGTTACATCAGGCATGGCGCCTGATCCATACGAGACCAGTAGAGTGAGAGCGAGGAGAGAGAGAGAGAGAGCAGAGAGAGAAGAGAGAGAAAGAGAGAGAGAGAAAGAGAGGAGACAGAGAGAGACGCAGAGAGTTGAAGAGAGAGAGCGAGGAGAAAACGAGAGAGAGATAAGAGATGAGAGCGAAGGAAGCGAGAGAAAGAGAGAGAGAGAGAGGAGGAAAGAGAGAGGAGAGAGAGAGAAGAGAGAGAGAGAGAGAGAGAGAAGAGAGAGAGAGAGCGAGCGAGCGAAGCGAGAGAGAGAGAAAGAGAGAGAAAGAGAGGAGGAAGAAGAGGAGAAGAGAAGAGAGACGAGAGAGAGAAAGATGAAGACACGAGAGAGATAGAGAGAGCGAGAGAGAGAGAACAGAGAGAAAGAGAGAGAGAGAGATGAGAGAGAGAAAGAAAGAGGAGAGGAAGAGCGGTAAGAGAGAGAGAGCAAGGAGAGAGCGAGAGCAGAAGAAGCGAGGCTGTGGCAGAAGGAAGAGGCAAGGGCAGAAAGAGACAGCGAAAGGAAAAAGGAGAGAGAGGAGGGAGAGAGGAAGAAGAGGGGGAAAACAGCGACAAGAGAAGAGAGCAAGCGAGCGAGAGAGAGAGAGAAGAGCGCGACGAGAGAGAGAGAGAGAGAGAGCGAGAGAGAAGAGAGAGAGAGGCGAGAAGAGAGAGAGAAGAGAAAGAGGCGAGAAAGAAGAGAGCTAAGAGAGAGTCGAGAGAGATGAGAGGGAGAGCAGCGAGAGGAGAGTGAGAGAAGGAAGAAGCAAGGAGAAGAAGAAGCAAACAAGGGGAGAGATGAGGGAGAGAGAAACGAGAAGGGGGATAACAGCGACAAGAGAGAGAAGCGGGCGAGGAGAGAGAGAGAGAGAGAGAAAGCGAGCGAGCGAGAGAGAGAGCAGAGAGAGAGAATGAGAAGAGAGAGAGAAGGGGGAGCGGAGAGAGAGAGACGAGAGAGAGAGGAAAAGAGAGAGACGACGAGAGAGAAGAGAGAGAGAGGAGAGAGAGAGAGAGAGAGGAGAGCAGAGAGAGCGATAGACAGAGAGAGAGAGCGAGGAGTGAGAGAAGGAAGGAGCAACGCGAGAACAGAGAGAAACAGGGACGAGATGAGGGATAGAGAAGAGAAGTGAGGAAACAGCGACGAAAGGAGAGAGCGAAAAGAGAGAGAGAGGAGAGAGAGAAGAGCGAGAGCGAAAGAGAGCGACAGCGAGAGAGAGAGAGGAGAGAGCGAGAGAGAGAGATGAAGAGGAGAGAGAGAGGGAGCAGAGAGATGAGACGAGAGAGAGAGACGAGAGAGCAGTAGAGAGAGAGAAAGAGAGAGAGAAAGAGAGAGAAAGAGGAACAGACGAGGAGAAGAGAGGAGAGAGAGAGAGAGAGAGAGAGAATAGAGAGAGAGGAGAGAGAGAAGAGAGAGAGAGAGAGCGGAGAGAGAGAAGAGAGAGAGAGAGAGAGAGAGAGAAGAGAGAGAGAAGAGAGAGAGAGAGAGAGATACGGCCTAGATAAGAGGTAGAGAGATAGAATAGGATAGATAGATAGATAGATAGTAGATAGAAATCAGATGGATAAGATAGAGTAGAGTAGATGAATTTTTAAATTAGATAGAATAAGATAGATAGATAGATAGATAGATAGATATATAAGATAGATAGATAGATGATAGCTAGACTAGGATAGATAGAGATAGAATGATCAGATAGATAAAATAGATAGATGATGATAAGATTAGAGAGAGCCAGAAAGAAAAAAGAGAGATGAGAACGATAGAGAGACGAATAGAGAGAGAGCAGAGAGCGAGAGAGAGAGATGAGAGCAGTGAGGGAAAGAAAGAGAGAGAGAGAGAGAGAGAGAGAGAGAGAGAGAGAGAGAGGAGGGAAAGAGAGAGAGAGAGGGGGGTGTCACGCTCCAAGCAGTTTCGCCCACGAGCTATTGACGCAGACTGGACTTTTAGCTACATGGATAAAGTTACACGAGTAAAGCCATACGGGTAGAGCTAACATGGCCCCGGGCTGTTTCCCCGCCATCAACGCAATTACGCGCGTTTTCTCTCATCAACAATTAGGTGACTCGCTTCGATGCGCAAGTTATTAATAGATAAATTTAGGGGGAAAAAACTTGGGTGTGTTTACCGGTGGATTAGTGAAGGGATGTGCAGGGATGCGCTCTCCCACCGCCTCCTCCATCCCAACGCACCGACCCCCCCCCCTAAGTGCGTGATCTCCGTGTCATGTCTCACTCCTTTTAATTACGTAGTATATTACGTATTACGTATATAACGTATATAAGTATACACGTATAAATTTGAATGACGGATGAAATTCTATTTTGTATGTACGTAATAACATTATAATATATCAGGAGTAAATAATCACAAATTATTATTATTACACATTGTGATTATTTACTGCTGATAACTGTGTGTGTGTGTGTGTGTGTGTGTGTGTGTGTGTGTGTGTGTGTGTGTGTGCGCGCGTGCGTGCGTGCGTGCGTGCGTGCGTGCGTGCGGTGCGTGTTCATGTGCGTGTGCGTGTGCGCGTGTATAAAAAATATATGTAATAAATAATATCAGTAGTAAGATAATATAGGTAATGATATATCTTACTCCTGATAATATGTGTACTAACGAATTTAGCGAATTTACCCGTACATACCACGGCGTTTGTGTATCACCGACATGTTCTTCATCTTTTTTCATTATTTCTCCATTTTTCTTCATGTTGTATAGCATTGTTTTGTACTGTATCAGTCAGAAATTTTATCATTTTAACTACTCAACGCTATTGTATTTATCAGATTTTTTCTCCATGAAAAAAACTGTCATTAGTACATGTATTTGTATCTGAATTACATGCAATAAAGATTTAATAATAATAATAATTATTATTATTATATCCGCACTGTTTGTCGACCGTAAGGTAAGGTAAAGGGTTATAGCGACAACAACAAAAATTTATCATGTTTTACTTTTAGGGCGAGATGATCGATAGGATAGAATACAGCGTCGCAGAGGCAACAGAGTACACGGGGCGAGCCATCGTTGCTACAAAGAAGGCGGCCATACATCAGAGCAAAGCCAGGCGGGTGAGAAGTACATACACTCACAGTCACGCGTGCGCACCCCCGGCGTTGCCTATTAACACGTTGTGCCCGAGTTAATGTCGTACGCTCATATAGAGTGACGTAAGAAGACATACACAAGTAGGGGTTAGAGCGGCGAATGATTTGCGATGCGAGCGAAAAGCCGAAGATGCGTGGGTCGGGCGTGGGTTACGCGCGGTCGCGTTTTGTAATTTCCCCTCGAGGCTTTGCTCAGCATATTCGCGACAGACACACATACACACACACACGCACGCACGCACACGCACGCACGCACGCACGCACGTACGCACCCCCCCCCCACACACCCCGTCCCCACCTGGTTTAGGTTATGGTTTAGGTTATCGTTTATGATAGGGTTTAGGTTAGGGTTCATGGTAGGGGTTAAGTTAGGGTTTATGATAGGGTTTAGGTTAGAGTTTATGATAGGGTTTATGATAGGGTTTAGGTTAGAGTTCAGGTAAGTGTTTAGGTTAGAATTCAGGTTAGGGTTTACGTTAGGGTTTACGATAGTGTTCATGCATGTTAGAGTTTATGTCAGGGTTTAGATTCGGGTTCAGTTTAGGGTTAATTCTATAGGCTTAAGGTTTAAGGTTTATGTAAAAGTTTAAGTTATATATAAGTTTATGGTTTACAATTAGTTCAGGTATTGACACGCGACAGAGAAACGAAATAATAGAACCGCTAGTTCTTGTTCAGTGTCTGATGAATACTGTATAAATATACCAAAAATACATCGCAACTCTCGCTGATATATATTTCTCATCATACGTGCGCTAAGTGAGCGTATAGCTATCCCACTTTCTTTTCTTCTCCGTTCTTTTTTCTATCACTCCGTCACGTGTGATTGCTGGCGTGTAGTAACTTTCATTCTCCTCGCCTCACAATACGCATGTTACGCTACTGCGTACCACTGAACTAAAACTAACTTAGTTAACTAAAAACTAACTTAGTTTTAGTTCAGTGCTGCGTACTGCGTACTTCCCTGCGTAGAGCCCGCGAAGAAAACTCACACGTGTCAACAGAGTATTCGAGCCTCAATTTACAAGCGGCGTTGGTGGCGTCAACAGCAGTAGCGGATCCAAGGGGGGTGGCGCAAGAGGCGCGCGCCCCACGGCACGCGAAGCGTGCGCACAGGCGCTATCACAAAATCCGCACCCCCTAAAATGAAATCCTGGCTACGCGGTTGCGCCCCTCCCCCATCTCAAAATCCTGGATCCGCCACTGAACAGTCTATCTTCGCTTATCTCGGGCGGCGTTGCATATAGTCACGTAGCAGAAACAAGAGTATAAGAAACGCAATGTTTGAACCTCATTCGAGATACGCCGAAGCAATTTATGTCTAGGAAGTAATTTCTACCGAGAAACACCACTCTCTTATATTGGCGACGAATTTCCTAAACACTTATTATGATTTGATATCGCGAGTTATAAATATCGTTTATTATGAATCAGTATACTTGTTGACGAAAAATGATGGTGACAGTCTTCGGCACAGGAACAGGTCAAGAGGTCAAGAGGTTATCCGGGTGATTTTAACTCCATACACGACATTCGTCCGCTGCGCGGAGATTATAATATAATATAGATATAGATATTAATATATAATATAATATAGATATAGATATTAATATATAATATAATATAGATA
>NW_014577168.1:448871-466371 GCF_000485595.1 Priapulus caudatus | reverse complement strand
GATTTTATAAGTATCAAGTAGAAAATCACATCTTTTACTTCAAATACTTTACCCCCAGACTAATGGATGGCATGTGCATTTGATCATGAGACTTCACTGTAACAGGTGAATAAAGATCGTAACAAAGTAAGGTCTAAAATTGACTAATAAGTTCTTGTCACAATGATGCTATCAAGAAATTGTGTGAGGTTTGTTCATCATCTATGCATGATAAAAATTTATTACTTAATAATCACAGAAAAATGCGATGCATATCATATATACACATTCCAATGTTTATCGAACCATGATGACACTTAAAACTTGTCTTTCCTTTTTCTGCCAGTATACTTTGAGTCTGGTCTCACTTCCCTAAATAAAGCAAATAGATACATCTAAGCAGCAGCATGCTTTCAGTCTTAATTAATTTTGTTTTTCAACAGAAAAAACTCGGCATTATAACAACAAGATGGATTGTCTACTCCAAATACCTGGTCATCCTCATTAGAGTCTAGTTCTAACTTAATAATGCATGAAAAACTCACTTTCCCTGTCGTCTTCTTCGTTCCTTTTTCTCCAAAATCCAATCTCGGCTCTTCTTTAGTGGCTTTCCTCTTGCTGCTTTTATTCTCTGTCTACAGTGTTAAATATGCAAACGCTTTAAGAATTTATTATAATTTATTTACAAGATTTAAAATGACTTAAGACATTACTTGATGGAAAATACTTATTAAACAGAATTTATAATTTATATGTATATATATCAGGAGCGTATAATGACAAATTTGACGTATTTGTCATTATACGCTCCAGGGGCCCGTTGTCAGAAACAAATTAGTGTTAACATTAACCTTAACATTAACTTTTTCTCTTAAAGCGTTGCCAGAAACTTTGTAAAACTAAGAGAATTAAAAATTCTCGTAACTTTTCTCTTAACTTAAGAGATCCTAGACCCTCCCTTAACTTTAATATTAAGTTGAAAATAACACATTTACACTACGAATTACAATTATAATTTATAGTGATATTATATTTTATAATAATGAATCAAATGTGTGTTTTTCTTGAAACAATTATTAATTATCTACCGCTAATAAAACAAAAAAATACCTTTACAAATGGTGTATGGCATTTGTTCTCTTGTTTTAAATACTTTTGCACTGACCACACGACTCTCGCGTCTCGTGAGAATTTACAGTGTGAGAATTACAGTGTGAGAATTTGTCTTCTTGTGCAGAATAAATTCAAGACCGTGTCGTTTTTCATCAAATATTATTTATATGTGGTTAGCCATCATAATATGCATAAATTACTGTGATGTACAATAAATGTGTATGAATTTGAATTTTGTGATCGATTCTCATCCAATCAGCAGCCTTGTGACATGAAATTATGAAGTTCCTGTTATCGTGAGTTTTCACTTAAGTAGGTTTAGTTTAAGTTGGTTTCTGGCAACGCTATTAAAATTAACCTTAACATTAACATTAGACTTAAAATTAATCGTAACTTTACGAAGTTTCTGACAACGGGCCCCTGATATATATATATATATAATCAGGATAGAATAAAAACAATTTTTTTTTATTTACTCCCGATTTAATATTAGAATTATGCTCCATAGTAAATACATGATCACACAATGATACATCTATACCAGGAGTAGATAATAGGGAAGGAGTGTGACATCAATAAACAAGGGAAATTCGTCATTTACTAGCCTTATAATACCTACGATTTACTACGCGTAACTCATCCAACTTGAGCTCAAATCGGACACAGTACATCTGCCTACCATCGTGCGAAATCCTTTCCTCGTATACACCCGCAATCCGGAGATACAGACTAAAACGTACGACACGATTTTCAATTCTTTGGCCATCAATCCAAATCCACTGCCCGCCTCTATTCAAACAAAAGGCAGCTACTAACCACACTGTCCACGGCTTGCGCTCACGGCGAGGCGCTGTGGCTCGCAGGGTGATTAGGCATCAACGCAACACTCGGCGAGCTAACCTTTGACCCGGTAGCACGCTAGTACAATGTATCCGTGTATGTCATACGGGCAATGACGGCAATAACAGCTGGCAATGCCCCATCACGCACGCACGCACGCCAATCCGTGCTATCAGCAGCAGATCCGATTCAAATCTCACAGCGCCTCGCCCTGAGCGCAAGCCGTGGACAGTGTGGTTAGTAGCTGCCTTTTGTTTGAATAGAGGCGGGCAGTGGATTTGGATTGATGGCCAAAGAATATCCGGATTGCGGGTGTATACGAGGAAAGGATTTCGCACGATGGTAGGCGGATGTACTGTGTCCGATTTGAGCTCAAGTTGGATGAGTTACGTGTAGTAAATCGTAGGTATTATAAGGCTAGTAAATGACGAATTTCCCTTGTTTATTGATGTCACACTCCTTCCCTATTATCTACTCCTGATCTATACTAATTTACAAATAGTGCAAGCAAATGCAATAAGCAAGCAATTACTTATGTATCATGTATTTTAATTGTAAAGTGCCCTACTTAAAATACAGCTATTACACTACCTGACATCTGTGTACTGAACATGGCCGGGGACACCCTTCTCACCAGGTGCCGTACCCAGACCCCGGGGCAACTGCTGCTGCCCTCCTACGAACAGCACGAGAAATACCCTGCAACGGACATGCCACATGGTTAATCACGGTGTCTGTTATCACTCTAGACCAAAGTCGCAATGATAATGTGACCCGATTATGCAATACATTGCACACCTACTAATTAGCACAGCATCAACATGAATTAGTTTAATTAAGAAGCTGGAACTGCAGAAACTTAATGTGGAAACTGTTGCAATAATGATTTTTGATGAACATTACTTTTTCGCCTTACTACTGTTCGGATAGTCCACAACGACACCACCAGTAAATCCTGCTTTCAATGCTTGTTGGGTGATAAGCTCTACCTGTTAGCATAAAAAAGTATAAAGAAATTCATTTGTATTTAAATTGAGATTTCATATTGTATTAAAGCTTAAAGTACTTTAACATCCACCAATGTCCACTTTCATACTAAATCGACAAGATATTGTGTACAGACCAAACTCACAGACAATGGATATATACTTAATAAATATTTAAATAAATACAATATCCACATACAATTATCAACAACATGACTGACAATGAACTAAATAATACAGGCTCCTTCTCCAGCCATACGCGTTACCTGTTGGGAGTTTTCTGGGTAAAATTGGAAAGCTGCACGGCCGCCACGTGCGAGGCAGGAATACAGCGTTGAGAAGAACTTGAACATGCGCTTTGCTGGCACGTGTGACTTCTTATCCGCATTGCAAAGCCACTGTAGTGCACTGATGCTGCAAGATAGCAAGTTATACTTGTAGCTTGACTATAGTTCACTTCCATAACAACAGTAACTGTTCACAGCACCATATGTGAAAATCAGCATCGATAAAAGCAGTTGCATGTGCACGAAATATTGAGAGGTCCGAGCATGTTATTTTGAACATACATCTAATACTACAAACAGAACAGAACATTACATTTCATAATGCACAGGATCACTATAGTAGAAATGGTAACAAGTTTGGGTATAATTTTATTACAAAAACTCGGCTGTGACAATGTCCTTAACAGGAATAATAAACACAATTTAACACACGAGTATCGACACTGTTACGGGTCATGGAATAGTGAAATACCTGACTGCACCATCGAACATTCCTGGTCGAAAGGACAGGCCCTGTCCCATGTCTCCAAGCATCAGGTCTCCTTCCACCTCCCTCTCCAGAGCTACACTCAGCATACTGCTGCTAATGTCCAACCCCACCCAGTTGTGTCCATGCTCCGTGAGCGTCTCGCCACTCAAGCCCGATCCACACCTGAAATTGCACGAATTTTACCATAATAGTCAGGGCCGTAGCCTCTGAGATGAGGGGGGGGGAGGTAGCTGCCCCCGCTAGATTTTGGAGCAAAATTAAAAAATAAGCTTAGTTAATAATCGTAAATAACCCTAACGTTATTTTTTTGGTCACTTATCCGTGAAAGCCTCGTCTCAGACCCACCCCCACCACACTATGCATGTCGATCAAGAGCTGCGCCCGTCCCTCATCATTACACAGTTGAGTCATGAAATTTTGCCCCTTCCACTAGGAATTCTCAGCCTACAGCCCTTCAGGACATAGTAGCTGCGCAAAAGCACATATACACATAGTGTATTGCAATGCCAAGATGACAGATTAACCATTGTGAGCCGTTGCAAGATTTAAATTTTAATGCAGTTGACGTAAATAGATGACGTTGCTTAGTGGAAAATATATGTGTCCACAGTATACTACAACTGCTTGTCTGGTGTGATATAAAAGTTATAATTACCCCAAATCGAGAATCATGCATGGCGTATCCTCAGGGAGGGTAAGGAGTTCCACTGCACGCTCTGTCATCTTTAGCTGGATTTCAATCATTCGTGTGCTGCAAAAATTATTAGTCAGCGGTCAATTTTTTAATAATAAATTTCTCTAGACGTCTTATTTTAGGTACGACCAACTACAAAAACATATTTAAATACTGGTTACAGATTTAGAGAGATAGGATTATAGTTGTAGTGGTGATGTATCAATATGACGACGATAATCCTGAAGCACGAGATCGTCATTTCTTACTTTGAAGTGTATTTCCGTGCCTCAGTTTCATTGTAGAACTGCAAAAATATACATAACTATTAGTTATATTTAGTATCACTTTCGCTACAGTAAATGAATGAGTATAAGAGTATCATATGGTTACCATATCATGAAACCCAATACAAGAGTCTGTTAGTAACACACCTTAGAGTAGGTAAAACACATACACGAGAATATGTAGTAACTCACCTACTCTTGTGTCGGGTTAGATTATTATTGTATCAATCATAATTATGTTAATCATGCATGAGGTGCCACGTACGTACGTACGTACACTTACCACACACTTACATGCTGCGGCACATGCAGTACTCGATATAGTTACTAGAGCTATACTCGATACAGTTCGAATCAAAACAATTGAGGCATGTTACTATTACTAAGCTAGCATGTCAGTTTATACAAGTTGTATTACAAACAGATTAGATTAGATACAATTTAGTGCCCTCCGTATTAGTGGCTAGTGCTAAATAGTGCTAAATAGTGCAGGCCTGCGGCAACTCACTGTACGCGGGCTATAGTAATACTAATACTAATAGCTATGCCTGTACCGTAGTATTTGGACGCTCGCCCGAAACTGGACGCTCCTAAGTGCGCATGCACGCAGGCGCCTCTTGTTTTGCAAGGGCACATGCGCAGCATGTGCAGTAGTCATCTGCGCATCTCGCCCATCGAAAACGGTTGCAATAAACAAACATGGCGGCCAACCCGGTCACTCATGGAAACATTTGATTGAAACAATTTGCAATATAGTAAGTTAGTAAGACTGTGTTATGTGTGTCAGGTTACAAGGTGAAACAAAAAGAAAACAAAAGAGCATGGCTACTATTTCCTACAGCCCTGCAAAACAAGATTAAAACAAAAAGAAAACAAAAGAGCATGCGCGCATGCGCACTTAGGAGCGTCCAGTTTCGGGCGAGCCTCTAAATACTACGGTACATGCCTATAGTACTAGAGCTCATAGGGTCTATGTCCCCCAGGGTACTGCCGGAACATACCCTGGGTATGGTCCGGTATACCGGGACCGTACCCTAGCTGGTAACTATCTGATATGGTTAGGGTTAGGGTTAGAGTTAGGGTTAGGGAGTAGGCGACTCCCTAGACTCGTTAGTGGAGTAGGCGCGGTACCGGTACGGTCCGGCATATTACTATTAGATAGTACCAGCCTACCAGGGTACGTTCCGGTATACCAGACCGTACCCTGGGTACCCACAGTACACTGGGGGACATAGACCCTCTCAGCAGTACTACTACTACTACTACTACTACTACTACTACTACTACTACTACTACTACTACTACTACTAAGATAAAATAAGATAAGATAAGTTTATTTTATCACTTCCAATATAAGCAGGTACAAGGATTTTTGCTATACTAAGGAGTATTAAAGACTACTACTACAACTATCCCGACCAGGCTGTGCGACGGATTGTCTATACGGTATTCTAACCCTAGCAATACCGTTTCTTGGAGCTACTACTACTACTACTAGTAGTACTAGTACTAGTAGTACTACTGCTCATAGGGTCTATGTCCCCCAGGGTACTGCCGGAACGTCCGCGGTCCGGTACCCGTACCCTGGTCACTATTTGATATGGTTAAGGTTAGGATTAGGGTTAGGGTTAGAGTTAGTGTTAGGGTTAGGGTTAGGGTTTGGGTTAGGGAGTAGGCGTAGGTGACTCCCTAGACTCGTTAGTGGAGTAGGCTAGGTACGGTCCGGCATATTAGATAGTACCAGGGTACGTTCCGGTATACCGGACCGTACCCAGGGTACGTTCCAGCAGTACCCCGGGGGACATAGACCCTCTCAGCCCTACTACTAGTACTAGTACTAGAGTAGCCTAGAGCTAAAACGTAACTATGGGACTAATGACAAGACGCACTGACGAGTGCCGGAATACTCTAACCAGAATTTGCATTATCAATATCATCAGGAGTGTTTGATACACTCCTGATATCATACAGGACACTCACAATTTCTGGTGGAGCTTGATGCTCGGGTCTTCTTACAGATGCCATAATTCAGATCATAGACATAGATATAGAATACAGATCTAGATCTAGCTTCTATTCTATATCTATGTTCAGATAATCAATCACGCACGTTTTTCAATCGGAAAACCCATTCGACTCTTCCCGTCATGCCTAGAAAACAGCGCTATTCTCTGAATGGTCCGAGGGTACCCGAATGGCACGTTTTTCTGTTTTGGTAGAAAAATGTTCGGCAAAGGATTCGTATAGCGAAGTGCTTCAGGTATGAAAGATTAAAAATGAATGCTCGCGTATATATGCCATAAATGTTTTATGTCAAAAAAAGTTGATATACAGTTTAGCATTTATATCTATGCTTAGATATGGTTAAAAACTATTAGTTCTTTAATACAAGTATGATTACGAATCACCTGATAAGGGGCCGATGTATGACGTCATCGACTATAATTTCAAGATGGCAGCCCCCATCTAGTCGAAAAAGCTTTTAGCTGGTTTAGTGTTTAGAGTATATGAATTGTGCTTTTCTTCAAATTATCGGTCTGCAGACAGTTGCCATGAACCATTAATGATGTGCCCAACTCTAAATACGGCTTTTTTCAACGGATTCATAGTACGTTGTAGTTTAGACATCGGTATTTACTTCAATCTATGCTTCAACTCTGAACTCAAGCCAAGGACATGTAAACATCAATAGTCAATACTGACAATAGTGCAACTTGCAAGTAGCCTACACCAGCTATACTGGACGCCATGTATGATGTAAGCTGCAATGGTCATTGGCATCATTCTACGTTGAAGCAGGCTTACCTGAAAAGAAGAGATGTGGGCCACACTACGTTACAGCTACAGGGTTTGTGGCAAGTGTCACACATTTCATTATCAGCAACAAGTCATAGATGAGGCTAGCATTCAGCAAAAACATTTGATACGTAATTTTAATACCTCTGGACATCGATTTTGTGCTCACGAGACAGAAAAGGACTACTATAGTATTCTTGGCATAACACGACATGCAACACAAACTCAGATAAAGAATGCGTTTTATGATTTATCCAAAAAATATCACCCAGATGTCAGCAGAGACGATCCAAATGCGCATGCGTACTACACCCAGATCACAGAAGCATATGATGTGCTCGGAAACTATCACATGCGTAGGAAGTACGACAGTGGTGTAGATACTTCCTCTGGTTTCTATAGTAGAAAGACGGGCCCCACGTGGCAAAAAGATTACCCTAGGCCAGGAACCAGTAGCAAATGGACACATGAAGGACCTACACGCCCCAGTGGGATGCCACATGGTTCAACTAGGATTTACGACTTTGACGAATTTCATCGTGCACATTATGGTGGGACAATAAACAGAGAGCAGCAAAGGAAGCGAAGAACTCGGGACAAGTCGCAGTTTGATATGAGACAAGACTTTATCACACGCAGGTCTATGATCATAACTGGTCTGATATACTTCTGGTTTCTAGTGACCATTTACCGTAATGAGGAATTAAATGAGAGAAAAAATTGGGTAGAAAAGCTTAGACAGAAGCAGCTGAAGAAGCTATCAGAGAGTGTTGACAAACGTAGTGATTCTTGATTAAATATTTGGACAATAGACAATGTCTTTTGTAATGAGCTTCCATCTTGAAATGATTACTATAGCAAACTCAACATCTCGGCAAATATTTTCAGAGTAACTACTTTTAGTTACTATTGGCTAATTTTCCTTTGTTGAGCATTTCGTTAGTACCAGGGTTCTCCTGACGAAGTTAGAAAGGCATATCGTTTATTGATAGATTACGGAGGGCTAATCCGACTGAACGGGTAGTGAAAATCTTTCATTATATATTTATATTGGGTTCACTGTCCTCAATGATATACACTAGCATGGAATTTCAATTAGCATGCTACAACAAGCTCCTACCATGCAAGGAGTAGAATAGGCGTGAACTAGCCTGAATCAGAAGTCTGACGCAATCTTAGTACCTTCAAGATAATCGTTGCTTGTACAGTAATTGCCAGGTTATACCCAAGATAAACATCATACCCAAAATGCTACTGTAATTGTTCATTTTGTTGTTTGAGAAATTTTATTTAAATGAATAATAAAATATATTATTATTATAGAAGTTATTTGCTCACATGTAAGTGTATCAATACCAGGTGTGTAATAGAGTTCTATAATAATGTTTTCAACACGTGTGAGGATGTTTGCAAAATGTTCCATTAGTCAAAAAGTGATAAAAATATAAACAAATACGATTTTTAGCAAAATCTAGTTTATATTATTAGAACGTTTATTGAAAACCATAGATTTTTTGGAGAGATTCGTTCACCACAAATGTTCATTAACATTGTGAGTGAACATCAACTGAATTTTTACAGTTAGAGACCGTAACATACACATAGTTATAGACCGTAAAAAAGAGATTACCCTGGTAATGACAACCAGTCATTAAATTAACAAATTTGTGTAATTAACATGCCCTGGATTTTAAATTTTGATGTATATCATCAAGAGTGTATAAAGAAGGAGAGCGTACAATGGTGAAATGCTGAAATCATGTTGCAGTATTAGTCGAATTAATAAACTTTCCCCGTTTTATGAAGATTTTTTGCAGTATTATTGATCAGCTGTCCTACTTTCTTAATATAAAACAAACCGCATGTCCTTACGATGCCTCTACGCTGAGATAATGAGCAGTGAAAATCTGGTATTTTCGCCGAAAACCGACTCAAGATCAGTTTTACTGCAACTGTCTCTCGTTTTGTGGACTGTATGTTGCTTCCGGACGCCGCTGTGTAGCGCTGACTTGATACGTTATTACTACAGCATTACTACATCCAGCGTAAGGGGCGGGTCATCACCATGGCGATAAATAACAACGTTTTTGTGGAGTAATGGCTGCATCAATGACTGGAAATGCGAGAAAAGATAGTAGAAGGAAAATAAATTTCATTGTCAATGAATGACGGAAACACGCGAGGTTTCCCGAAGCTATCGCCAGAACGAGAGACAGTCACAGCCACTAAGTATCTCGAGTCGGTTTTCGGCGAAAACACCAGATTTTCACCGCTCATTATCTCAGCGTAGAGGCATCGTAGAGACAAGCGGTTTGTTTTATATTAGCAAGGTAGGACAGCTGATCAATAATACCACAAAGAATCGTCAAAATAAAAACGGGCAAAGTTTATTAATTCGACTAATACTGCAGCATGGTTTCAGCATTTCACCGTTGTACGCTCTCCTTAAAATAAGCTCTTGATATCATTCTAATGAGAAGAAATTATCTACAAAGATGGTGTATATTCAACCACGAACACATCAATAGTTGTAGTTTAGTGTTCACGATACAACTAATACTGCTGGTAAACAATGAAATTCTACCTCCTGATACTGCATTTTGGGAATGCTATTGCAACACATAACTGCAATGATAAAATACTGACTAAGTGGATATTAATACGTTTCTTGAGAATAGACGGAATGTAGAATTGAGCAACAAAAAGATAACATTTGCAAATATATAACAAGATCGCTATAGCTATGAATTATCCCATATATTAACTAGTGTTTCATAAAATACAGACCTGTGGATATTGGCAAATTGTTGATATAACCTTTTTCATTAATTACACTCACCAACAGAAACTACTTAAAATACCACAATAAATAAATATATTTCCGTCAAAATATGTTGAGCAATTTTAGTAAATGGGAAAATCAAGAACTTGATAAAAAAACTTTATGTATATAATAATGCAGTTTAATTCACTCACTGTTTTTAATATGTACAATGGCATAGGTGAATTAATTAACACTGAAGTAGCTTGCAAGTCATTTGTAAAAATAAAATCTGTGAAAGTACTTGCAAGTCAGAACTCGCTTTAACATATTTTTAAGCAGTTCATGTACCTGTGGTCGTATTACATTTCACATTTACAAAATCCGCAGCGTTGACGAGGCGCGGTTAAAAGTCGGAATAATGCCCCGCTTGAGAGCCGAGACAAATTCCCAGAAGATGGAACCATGATGTCGTATGATCGATAAAGCGTATCGCATGGTGTAGTACTGGTACGCGGGCGCATACACCAGTAATATCGACCAAGTGATGCGGGCGTACGGGGTTACGGCGCATGCACCAGTCTCGACCAATCACGACCAAGTGCATCGCAGTAGCAGCAGCAGTAGGACAAGCGCCATATATATAAATAGATGCTATGAAAATATCTATACAATGTAAAGACATGTTCATATTCACACTGACAACTTTGATAACATTGTGAAAAATCAGTATACCTTCAGCAGCAGCTGTAATCCTTTGTGACTGATCGATAGAATTAGTTTCCCTCAAATACATAAACATATATAACATCAAGAAAGACAAGCCACTGGGAGGAGCCACTTTACCCCGATTTGTTGCTCCACGAGTATTCACCAGTTTGCTGAATTAGTTGCTCTCCAACATCTCCGCAAGATCAAAAAAGATTCTTGATAGGTCATTGCCCATAACAGACTCTTTACCCTGGTTTGTCACTCCATAGGAATAGTCGCCAACCTGTGTAACAGTAACAGATAAAACATCATGCAACTGCAGCCACTGCATGCCAAGATGACCCCACCATCTGCTATCATACAGCATTTAATATTAAACGTAAATACAGTAAAACTCGCATAAGTCGTCATCGCCTAACTCGTCAATTCGCATAAGTCGTCATGGAAGTCAAACTCCCGATTTTCTCTCATAGTAAATCCATTGGAATAGCCCCGCCTAAGTCGTCATTTATAAGCCGTCATTATGTGCAAGTCACCGCCCTCAGACAGATCCCATGTAATACAAACAACAGTAATTTCCCATCTGTAAGTCGTCATCAGAAATGCCCATGGCGCGCGCGCAGTGTACGGTCTAGGGGATGTGCGATTTGGCTGTCGCAGATGTGCGCTTAAATACTACCTGATTTACTGTAGGACTCCCTGATTTGACATATGCAGGAGTCCATGTGACTCCCTGAAAATTCAGCTATACTAACTAGTTCGTTCCTAAGCACGGCCTCGCGGAATTACTGTATTTTTTCAGCAAGTGTTCCAAGAAAATTTGGCAGACGTGCCCCGCAAATGTCCTGCAATGTCCAAACGTGTAATCAACAGCGGATGTTACAGATAGCCAGCGTGTGCCGCACTTGCCGCTAGTGCATACGATGTACTTGCATTATGGCCAGCAGCGGTGTCGATTGATGTACGGACCCGATTGTTTCATGTCTGCTATGTATGTGGCGCGAACTGACGTCGTGTGTGGAGCATGTTTATGACTGCGTAGGGGTGACGGGCGCCTGGGAGGGGAGCCCTACATATAAGTCGACAAAATGACGACTTACGCGTATGTCGTCATTTTTGCAAGTCCGCACAAATATGCTGGTCCAAAAAGTGTCGACTTATGCGAGTTTTACTGTACAATAACACCTGTATTAGGCACCTTCATAGACCAGACATCTGTTCATGGAAAGTTAGAGAAAGTTGCCACCACTGAAAAATGTTGTATTATTATCCTTCATTACATCTAACGAGTACATGTAACGATTACATCTAAAGAAAATCTTTTACAGTACCTCAATAAGTTGGAATTTTTTTTATCAACACATATTGATTGTGGACTGTACACGAACCTCTGTATATTCATCATTTACTGGGCAGATGATGGTATCATTGAAGTCGGAACCAGGCACCACCTTTGCCGGCAGAAGCAGCTGGTCATCAAATTGTCCAGGTTTACCAAGATCTTCTGGGCCTTTTTTGGCATGTGCCTGCAAACACAAGTTCAATGAGTCCTCGTTGTGAGTTGTCACTAAAAGTCGGTTGAACCTTGGTTGCGCAATGTGCAAACTAATATCCCAACTGATTCTTACCATTATGAAGGCCTTCGCCACATACACATCTGCATGAGACAAACTGAGCTTGCATCCCCACGTAACCATGGCGAATGGCTGAAGAGATAGAGGACTTGAATTAGAAACACGTTAAAAGCTAATAACATCACTCCAGCTTTTCACCATAATAATCAGTTTATGATAAAACAGATAGTGGCAATGAACTGACGATGATACATCACTGTTCCACACAGACAGAAAGCAAAAAGAACATAATTTTTGTGAAATATTGTAAGATCCTCTTACATATTCTTTGGTAAGCTTGTTGTATGGTGTGATGATATGGCGGCGCAGGCAAGACCGTAATGCAGATTTTAAAATGGCCAGCTCTGCACGACTGCCGCATGGGTGGTAGAGAAGAACAACTCCCCCATGCTGAAACACAAATGCAAGTGAGTCTAACAGAGTCAGACTGCTATGTTGATTGCACTATCAGTAAAGGTAGAGATTTCAGTTGTTTTGACAGGTACTGGTAAGCTCGTAAAAAATCCATTATTATGAATTGAAGGGAAAGAAATGAAATTCGACATACCTCTAAATTATGGACCCATCTTTGTGGTGGTACATATCTGTATTCACCATATTTAGGCCACAGGGGTCGATGATTCCCACTGCAGCAAAACAACCAGAAATTAATAATGATACGCATAATTTGCAAGTACTATATATATATGCAAACATTTTAGCATTTAATTATGGCATAGGTTAAATAATAGGTTAAACACAAAAATCATACAATAGTGCGTTTATGACATATATAAATTTTCACAATTTTTGCACTGTGTAGTACAAATCTAATATACCTTAGAGGTGGTTCCTCGTCATATTCCAACTTGGTGTGCATGCAGTAGTGTCTAGACTGCAAAAAGCAATAATTGTGTACTGTTATCACTATAAGTCAAATGGTCTCTCAGCTGCAGTTTTAGGAAAAGTTATGAAGTAGAATATTTAATCATATAACATTACAGTCTGTAGTGCAAAATTTAACATTTCCGTATTAACCATAAGTCAGGCATCAGGGATATACTTTTTATACTTGACAAGTGGAGACTAGTAGTATGCAATGACTGAAATAGATAACACCTAGTTCTGCCAATATTGATCCGGCACTGGCTGTTTACTTGAATAAAAAACAAGTACTTTTTATTGTCGTCAAAATTAAACGAGTGTAAATGGTAAAGGAGGTAATGGCCAGTTTTGGATGCATGATGGATTCAAATACAGGATGTATTGAAATACTTATAGGTATATATAGATACAGGATAGACTTATCAGTAAATACAGGAACATTTTCACAACGGCGATGTTAAATTTGACAACGGCGGTACGCCACTGTGCCTCTTATGTATAAGAAACCCTGAACTACATGTACTCACAGGCTCCTTTGTTCCTGGCGGGTGACAATAAATTAATGGCTTGGACTGTAAAAAAGTAATCAATGCCAGACTATATCATATCAATATTGTTCTCGTACATAATTCCCACATCTAATAATAATATTTACCTGTCTACAAACTATATATGCTTTTTAATTTAATTAAAATGAGATCTTGGTATAAAATCTTGCAGTGTGAATTAAGTAGCAGTTATAAATATATATATACAGTGGAACTCCGATTTCATGCGCCCCGATTTAACGCGTGTTCGGATATAACGCGATGAGTCGTTGGCTCCTATTTTTTGCTCTTATATAGCCACATATATATATAACCCCAATTTAGCGCGAATTTGCTTTTTTCGCTATGACATTTTATGGACCCCAACCATCCCGTTATAAAGGGAGTACAGTGTATATATATATATATATATACATATATACATATAGCTTATCCCTCAATATTATATACAATGTATTATGCGCATATAACAATATTCAATATTTATAATCATAACAGACTTAGGTATACAAGTGTGTATGTAGTGGTAATGATAATGATAGTTATGATGATAGAGAAGATGGTGATAATAATAATAATAATAATAATTGCAACAACAATAACATACCTCAACAATTGGCCAATGATAATGTGAGGGACATGTGTAGTCTAAAGCATCTCCATCCCAATCAACATCTAGATGCACCTGCAAGAAATATACATCTATGACTACCAAACAGAAATAGCTAGTGCATTTCATATACACATATATTGAAGCACGTGTACACACTACACAGTACTACACACCTTTTCATTAATCTCAGAATTGTACACAAATTTAGCTTGTTAGGATATACGTGATGTGCCGTTGGGATGGGCGACTTTTTCAAGAAAGATCCTTAGACATGGGTCCCATCTTCACCAAAAGAAACCTTAGACATGGGTCCTTATTTTCCTAAATGCTTTCATATTGGGATTTTGGTTTCAACTTCAAGGCTTCAGTCTCACACCCCCGTCTAATTCTAAATATAATCCAAGTAACCCCCCCCCCCAGGGTTCTGCCCACGGTGGGCGGTGGTGGGCGGGTGTGCCCGGCACTCGCGGTTGCCGCCCGGCACTATAAACGAGTGAATTATCTCCGCCCGGCACTAATTATTACCTAAAAAAACAACAAATTTGTCAGTCTGATATATGGCTTTTTATTGCTCAGAATGCAGGAAAGTTTCAGACTATCCAAAATCAAAAATTTTCCGGGGGGCATGTTGTTGCATTAGCAACAATGTTGTTATTAATGTTTTAAACGAAATCCGACTATGAACTTTCAAAAAAACAAAAAAAAACAATCATTACTAAATGGAGCACTGGAACGGCGAAAAACTTGCAGGTCATCAAAGTCAGCCGCCCCTGTAGTACGTACTACGTTAGATACAATAATGTAACCCAACAAGAGTAGGGTTACAACGCGAGCCTATTCTTTTCTTTGGCGGAGCCCCCGAGTGATTCACTCAGGGCGGTTTTATGGTGCGTTTTTCGAGACTACAACTTCCAAACTGGGTTTATTCTAGTTAGGCTCCAAGATCGAATGTACCATGGGATGCCTGCTGTCAGTCATGACGTCATGACGAAGTTAGCCGAACGCTATGCGCATTGGGAATCTGTACATCACAGGTCAACAGAAATGTGAGTATTGTGATACATAGTAAGTCCCAGGATAGCGGAGAAATGTTCGTGTTTAGTATAAACCCAGTTTGGAAGTTGTAGTCTCGAAAAACGCACCATAAAACCACCCTGAGTGAATCACTCAGGGGCTCCTCCAAAGAAAAGAATAGGCTCGCATTGTAACCCTACTCTTGTTGGGTTACATTATTGTATCTAGTACTACGTGTACGCCTGCTAGTGTAGTAGTACTAGTAGTAGTACTAGTACGACGGTACGGTAGGCCCTAAACCGACCAGGCTCTCCGACTGTTACATGTCATAGGACCACGTAGTGTTAAGCGAGAAGGGAACTTGTGGCTGTTGTTCCCAAACTTGGAATCTTGCACAAACTTGGAATTTCAGCACATTCACAGTTTGGGCAACCAATCTTGAGATTGGGCAAACACAGGTAAACAGAGCTTGCACAAACATATGATTATTAGGATTTCAAACACTCAACTATAAGGTCGTATATACCTTTTTTCCTCAATGAGTTTGGCACCTTTGTATAAATAATAAATGATTATAATAAATAATTGGATAAATATGAGATAAATCCCTTCCTAGTTTGCACCACCCACACCACACACTCGCTATGAGCGGTTGTTGAATCACCGACTGTTTTCAGTTTGCACAATCTTGAGATTGGTCAGCCAAACTAGGGAATCCGCAGTTTGGGCAGCACAATCGTTGCACAATCTCGAGATTGGGCAGATTCCAAGTTTGGTTACAACATGGCTAGGTAGGCCCTAGTCCGCAAATGCAGACGTTATAACTCCGCTTTGCTAATCTGAGGGTGCGGGTTTATCCCCATTACTGGGGTCTGCGTCGGCTCGGACTAGGTAGGCCCTAGCACTGCCACTGGCAGCAAGAACAAGTCGGCACCTGCAGCTACAGCACACACGCGGCCATTGACTATATATAGAATAGAATAGCGGTTTACAGGAATAGGCCCGAGGGCCTGTATCCGGTCTAATTAATACATCAAACCTCAATTTTGTTCATAGTCCCTCGCGATGTTAAATGATTCTAAATTGGGTATTGGTCGTGGTATTGTAGCCTAGACGATCTGCAGCCGGATATACGCGCGAAGCGCGAACAGCACCACCTAGTGGTGCCACTCGAGACAATGCGCTGCCCTATATGTATGCCCTATACCCGAATCCCTTCTGGGTACTAGAGAAAGCCCGAGAATCGGTCAATTGAGCAGTTCTGGCCATTGCAGAAGCCTTTGGACTCTGCACGTAGGGCGAGAATAAATCCAATGGTCGTAATTGGTGTTTTTTTTTGTTGGCGCGTTACGTTTTTTCCTATAAAAGCGATTTCTAATTTATTTAATTTAACGCCCTGAAGTTATTCTCGTACATATCGCGGCCCATAGATGGCGCGACGAGGCTCTCTTCGAGGCATTTCGCAGACAATTTTCGTTAGACTGCCGCGCGGTGGAGAGTTTCACACGCTGCACTAACTATAACTTTAGTGTAGCGAAAGAGACTTGCCCGAATTAACGTCCGTACCAGTCTAACTGGAATCGTGACGTCGCGTTTTCATTATCGTAGCCATGTTCCTTCTCCTTATGAACCTCTTGACCCCGCGCTCGCATCTCCTCTCTAGCCCGTTTTGCCGTTTTTGCATATAATTATTACATCGTACCAGCCACTGCCAGCAAGATCAAGCCCGCACGTACAGCACACACTGATGATCAGTTTGTTTAGACTGAGAATTAATGCCACTAGCGGCACATTAAGACTGGTATTACATTCCACACCTACGGCTACGAATACTTGTATTACTACAAGTACATGTTACAATAATTACTACTAAGTACGTACTACTACTAGTACTAGTAGTAGTA
>NW_014577168.1:442260-448861 GCF_000485595.1 Priapulus caudatus | reverse complement strand
CACTTCTGTAGTACAAGTCTGTTACACTTTGTGTATACATATATGTACCTCGGGTACATATATGTAGTACGTGATACTACCTTTAGGCTTTAGGCTTTACGTGTTTTTACTACGTCAGTACGTACTACGTGTACGTGGGCCCTTACGGTTACCTTTGCATCATCACATATTGGATTCGCTATTCCCATCCTTGGTTCTCCATAGTGATGTACATGCTTTGCGAATGAAGACGCGACTGCTAGCACAATCAGGCAATAAAGATGTAACATCTTTCTATACTCTTAAACTCACATCTGAGTAAAGATGCACAAGAATTTTCACAGGAACTGAGCTGTGATTCAGCTCAAACGAGATGAACAATGTTTATTGACGATCGCGCCATCTAACGACCACTATAATAAAAAAATGTAGGTGACATCACTAACCACCTATCTTGTGAGCTGAGAACAATATATAAACACAATATAACAACGTATATATTGTTTTCAGTCTCTCAAACGGGGTCGCGGAAGTGGGTTTCAGTGGAGTCGTGAGAATTTTGAGTTGGATGATTGGATCATGTGCCTACTCTGTACTCATACAAATTGGAAATTAGTCCCTGCCTAAAAAATATAGTGACTATTGCGCCACCTATTGTGTAAATTTATCAACATGGCGCAGTTCAGGTAGGAATTTTAGGTTGCAGTAATAAAATTACGAAATACTCCACCTAAACAATAGTTACCAGTAAACAGCATTGTAAAGTTTTATTATATACCTATGAGTAGCACTATGAATGCCTTTGATTATTGAGTGTTCGCGTGGATATAGTTAAAACCCCGGCCACCTGTTAGTGAATCACTGAATAGTGTTACTGAATGTGTTAGTGACTCACTGACTCAGTGACTGTACTTCACGAATCACAGTCTTGTAAGTTGTATTTGTAAAGTAGCTGAAGCAAAAAATGGGTACCGGTTAGTGTGTTAGATCCTGCACACAACCTACCTAATAAACTGCGCCACGTGTTGATCTCCGACAATCCTGCAGAAGTGGCAGGGCTTTAATGTTAGATTAAAATGGTAGAGTAGAAAACTTGGCTTTTTATACCTAAGCCAAGGCTGATAGTACTAAGAGTGTATAATACTAATAGGTAGTATAGGCTAATAGTAATATTGTTATAATTAATAACTTCACACCTATACTACTACTACTAGTACTACTATTACTAGTACTACTATTACTAGTCTATAGACTATAGTACACAAATTGCAGAGTTTTCCACCAGATGTGATTATAGGAGATCTGATCTGCGCTGTTGGCCACAAGAAACTATGGCTGAAATTTCTATTTAATTTGTGGATAGATGTGAAGTTACTGTATAAAAATACTAATTTTGGTAATTTTTAACATTTTTTTCCAAATTATTTAGTATTTACTCTACAATGAGAGTACATCTATTTCTGCGTAAAATGCGGCATATATAGAATGTGGAGGTGGCATAGTTTCTTAGGTAGGCATAACCGGACCAGGCTGTGTGACTAACGTCAATACACCGGTCGGTATACACCGTCGGTATTCTAACCCTAGCAATACCGTTTCTTGGAGCTAAGGTAGGCAGTGTGAAGGATGTAACACACTACCTGCATAAACTTGCCATTGGCATTGTTAGTGTTACTGTTAGTGTTAGTGACCTCATAACCTCAAAAAAATAATTTTCTTCAAAATCTCCGAGTTCTCAGCGAAAAATAATTAGGCTAACACTGAATGCCTGCTACATAGTGTTTACATAAATAAAAATAATATAACATAAATATACATAAATATTATATTTATATAACATTAATTCAATATTAATTTTAATAATTGTAAAAACTTTTGCATGTGCCAGACAAGGAAAGTTTCAAATTGTTGTTTATAAGCATGTTTGAAATTGCAGGCAGCAAGGGCAAGAATTTGGAATGATGCCCTTGCCACCCGGACAGATGCAATATTCCCATGGAATGGCCCCAATACAACATCAAATGTTCCAGCAACCTTTAACTAGCACTATGGCATCTATGGTACTTCTGACATTATTATACTTGATTTAGTTTGTTTCTATTCAATTTTTTTTCCATTATCAGCCAAAAATCGCATGTAATTTGGATTTTACGCTACTGAAATATCATTGTTTCAGGTTGGATTCCAAGCACAGCCAACCTTTCAATCACAGTATACAACTGTACCTCCTGGTAGCATTGGGATGGCTGGAAGGTCACAAATCCAACAAATGGGGTAAATAGTTATTACACTCGTAGAATGTGAAATTACCATGTTATAATTTTTAGCTCATCTGACATAGTCAGATGCAGCTTGTAGAATCGCTTGATCGTCCGTCCGTGCGTCCGTCCGTCACAGTTGAGCAAAAATCTTAAAGCGCCTCGAACGTACGGTCGACGAATATTCGGGATGTGTGGGGCGGTAATCCGAAACGAGTTGGAATGTCGAAGCTGGGGGTCAAAGCGTGTCAACAGGTCAAGACGGTGTAAAAGAAGGGGGAACATTCACTCTTAAACTTAAGGTATTGAGAGTGAAATGCGAAGTTGCGGGCACAAATCTAAAACGGCCTCGAGCTATCGGCTCGCTGTAGTCGGTGTTTAAGCTCATGGTAGGAAAAGCCATCACGTGTGCCGAATATTGGAAGTACAGGTCAAAGTCATGTGGGCACAGGGCAGATTTTAGACATTTATTGAGGAACATGGTCTGACGGAAGACCGATGTGAAAACTATTTTTGCTTTCGAGGGTGACTAGCATTTTATGGCTTATCTGAAAGGACATGAATGTCCCTTTCTGGCTGACATGCGAAGATAATGTGGATAACCTTTTTGACCCTCAGAGGAGGGTTAAACTATGATTTGTTGACTGTCTGTTAGAAAGATTTGACTGTGCCGGTGTTTGCTAGTAGAATCTTATTCACATGCTGCGATGTTTTATTATGAGGCTACAATGTCACAGTGACAAATTTTCAAAAGCTAAATTTGGTTAATAGAAGAGTGGTAATATTCTGTAAAGTCGTATCATGTTCTATGCTCATTCTGTAACTCGTCAGTATCGTTACATGTAACGTATGCCAGTGCCAGTAGCTGTGCAATGTGTTGGGCGAGTTTTTGGCTTGCATTAATTGGTTGCAGTGGCATGCTTCTACTTGCTTTTGCAGCACTGTAGCTTGGCGTAGGTAAAATGGATGAGTGCTTACCTATATTCTGTCTTGCAATAGTTGTTGCTACTAAGATGAAGTGGGAAGGCTTCCATCTTTAATCTTGTAAGACACTTAAACGTAGCGCGCCAATCTCGTGGCAACTTTCATAAGCGATCCCAACCGAAATTCTTTTGAGAAGGTTCTCTGATACCGATCCCTGTGCATTCCAATGTTTCGGACGTGTTATGTGAACACATTTGGGATAAACAGAGGTTTACTAGAATCCCTCCACTGACACCAGAGTCACCGCCAGTAGACGTTAGATGAGCGCTGTCGCGCTATGGGGAGCACTTGTTAATTTTAGTCGTCTAACTATAGTAGGAGTGTTGTAACAGTTCTGGTTACTGTGCTGGTTAAGGACGTTATCTTGTTTTATGCAGGCCATTGCAACCACATGCACAACCACTAACAGATAAGCAGAAAAAGGCAAGACTGTACCAAGAGCAACAGAAAAAACTGAAACAATCTGGCGTGATTGGAAAAGGTCTAAAGTTAGATGCAGATAAACTGCTCTCAGGTAACATGTCGATACACATGTCAAATAAGAATATTTATTTCATGCTACAGTGAAACTCCGATTTTTACGCGCCCTAATTTACACGAATTCGGATATAACGTGATGAGTCATTGGACTCGCGACTATCCTTTTTTGCTATTTCCGGAACTGAAAAGTTTTTTGGTGAGTTAAAGTTGATCAACCTCGCAGCTAAATGCATATATATACCTACTGTGAGCTCGCATATGTTGCAAAAATTCACTACAACTCATTTGTATTGCTACTTTTGTGTAACATTTCTTCTCAAAATCAAAACAAATTACTTCTCTTACGAACGTAGCACCACAGTGATGTTTACACATCCGGGACACAGCGGAGCGATCTGCTTGATTCAGTAACAGTTCCTTTCTATGATAAAACAAGTTATAATTCCTTATTTGATGTTTATTCAGTACAAAATTGTGAAATTTGTTTAAATCATATGTCGTTATCTATATTACTTATGCAACAAGGAAACAAATATAGTGTTTTCGTTCGAGAAACTATTTACACTATGGCGTGCCGTATGGATACTATTTTGCGTTATCTGGCACTTCGTACAAATGACTTTTCAATAATAAGTTTTCAAAATAGTCAATTTGGGAGCGCATTTCTGGCTCAATGAGAACATTTTGTGATGTTTGCACACTGCAAGTATGCTCACAGTAGGTCTATATATGCCTTTTGTTGCAAGGTCTATCCGTTTTAAGCCGGCCTTAGGTCAGTGCGACGATCACCTATAGATCGCACAACTAAATGAGTTTACATGACTTGTTGCTGTGTGCATGTTGTGTACATGACTGTATGGATTGTTTCATTCGCGATTTTCTTGAACCCCGATTTAGCGCGACCCCGCTTTTTTCCGCGATGACATTTTATGGACCTCGACGATCGCGTTATAACGGGGCCACACTGTACTTGTTTTAGCACAAGGCTCAAACCAAGTGGTAAATATTTGATATATTTCTTCAGCTCACTCAGAATGTATAATATGTAATAATTATCTTTCAGATTTTGGTGGTTCAACTTCTAATGCAAGTAAACAACAGCAACAAACAAAGGTGTCGTCTTCAATGATGAAACCCCAGCAGCAAAATTCACACGTACAGCAGCCCGGATTAGGTAGTGAAGGATAACGATATTCCTATTTGTCGACATTATTCATGCTACTTGTTTTTGTTTAGTTACAACATAGTGATACACCAACCATGATTAACAAACAATTGATAAGTATTAGTCCTTGAAAATTAAAAATTACAAGCTCGATGTGTATACCCTGTGCACTCGAGCAAGCATCATACCACATCATCACAATGCAGGACTTGTTTTCCATGCGATACATGAGTAACTTGCACTGGCAGATGCGAATTTTGGAGACTTCTTGGGTGGACCTACTGCTCAACCAACAAAGCACTTGGGTCCTGTGAAACCGATCTCGCCTCAGATGTGTGGAACGCAGAAACATCAGCGGGCAGCCGGCATCCCGCATCACCTCAACAACGTTACACAGCTTGTGACTCAACACCACAGTACTCATCAAGGATCGCAGCAGCAACAGCAACACCAACAAGAGCAAGAGCAACCCTCACTGGGTAGGTTCAACCTTACTAGTTAGCACAGTAGCATTCTGCACGCTGCAAATTCACGATGGTATCAGAAGTGAGGCGGTCGCGTTTAGTTTTGTCGGCGTCGTTCCCGACGAGACGCGGACCTTTTCTCGTACGATCGTCGAGGACGCGCGGGAATGATGAGGCGGTGGCCTTTGTCATCGGCGTTTTACGTTGCTCGCCCCTTGACCCTTGACCTTTTTTGTGCATTGATGAAATGACTCTTTATTTCATTTTTTTGTGTTTTTGTGATTACTTTACAGCTTGGAGACAGTAAATCTAACATACACCAAACATAAGCAAGCGTAATACTTTTACATGGCTTTTAGAATATTGTATTGTAAAAAATACTGTATTATATGATATATTATATATTTCAATATCTGGTAACCACTATCAATAACATTAATCAATTATCTTCGATCCTCGATCGGTTAGGTGCAACCGACGATCGATGATGAAATTCCAACCGATTCCCATCACTAGACATTCGTTTACGTTGCTTACCCCCTTGACCCTTGACCTCATTTTTTGCAGAGCTGAAGACGATGATGCTGCAGTGCTCGGAGCTGAACGGCCCCGCGAAGGCGCGCGGGTTTCGCGTGACGACGCCGGTGACGGAGACGCGGCCGACGCACGTCATCGGCAAGCATCAGGTCAGCAGCCAGCGCTCGGCCGACTGGACGATCATGGACGAACGGCTGACCGACGACTTCACCCTCCCGCTCGGTAGGCGTCGGCACTTTTCCGCCTCGTCATCAATCCGGGGGGGGAGGGGGATAGGCAGGGTTTCTTCTGAGGGAAAATTAGACAAAGAAGGTGATGGCCAGTTTGGGAAAAAACGCGCATGATGGATTCGAAGACGTGCCGTAGGCACGCATGCGGGCGCTGTAGCCGTACGTGGGGGGAGAGAGGGAGGGGGAACATTTGCACAACGGCGATGTTAAATTTGACAACGGCGGTGCGCGACTGTGCCTCTTGTGTATAAGAAGCCCTGATAGGTGGTGTTATTTATGCCAAATGTAAATGCGTTGTGTCACAAGCTGAGACGTTGAATGTAGCATGTACTGCGATGTAGTGCAGACTAACGTAGAGCGGAGCAGTAGACGTTTCCTCGTATTGCGTAAACGCTGTTTGCAGTAACCCCGAAACATCTATTTTTGGCATGGATAATGATCTCACTTCACTAAAGGCTCACCCATGTCGTTCGGGTGAGTGAAGTTTGTTTGTCTCAGTTGCTT
>NW_014577168.1:438382-440876 GCF_000485595.1 Priapulus caudatus | reverse complement strand
TATTTGAATTGTTATTATTGTTCTTGTTATTAGAATACATTAGGTAGCCCATAGAGATTAGGTGGGTGCGAAAGTGTAGCTGATATATTTGTTCGAATTGGCTACGAAAGTCAAACAAGAATAAAGAAGACTTATGTACATAAGACGTCTTGCTATGCACAAATGAATTTATCAGCTGAACACCAGACACCAGATGAGCCCTGTCGCACTGCGGCACTTGTTTTAGCGTTCCTGCACTTCAAACGAAGCAACGATGCACACCATTGCTTTGTACCGACTTCAATTTTTTATGTGGTACGTCTCCACCCACACAAGAACTCCGACAGGAGTGAACACAGGCAGGTCCGTTCAGCAATTCGTTTACTGTTTCACTCCGTAGGTGGCAGATTTAGCGACGGAGACCGATCACATAGACACCAGCATTGTTTTCCCGATCCTCGTGTCGAGCGGTCTACCGCGCGAGCTACTCGGCCACATCTGGAGCCTCGCCAATCTCGCCACCCCCGGACAGCTCAATGTTCCCGAGCTGTATGCCATTCTGGCCCTGATCGCACGAGCACAGGTATGCATCTACGTAACCACCAACCGTACTAGTTCGGCTAAAAAGTGCAGCTGTAGCACGAAAAAATGAAGTCGTATTTGGGAGTGAAAGGCGCCGTTGTCGTATAAAAATGATGTTATCGTCATATTTGGGAACGCCTTTGCGAAGGGCCCGCGATTTCTGTGTGCGTACGATTGAATCCCGCGCGTCGCATGAGGATGGGGGTCGGCCGTCAGCGTTTCTCACGTCGCGCGCTTGTCGGATTGCTGCACACGCACGCACGCATGTGTACGTGTACACGCATGCACGCACGCACGCACGTGTAATATTTATTGATTTATAAAATATTATGATTAAAAATTAAAAATTCCCCGCAGCACGGCAACGAGGTGCCGACGTTGAAGGCGATCCACGGCCTCGGCAGCATCCCCGTCCCCGTGCTCCAGCATCCGGACTTTGCCGTCCCTTCGAAGCACCAGCAGCACGGCGGCGAGCCCGTCACGCCGGGAGCAATCCAGCTACACACGCTCAACGGCAGCCAGCAGCAGCAGCAGCAGCGGCAGCATCAGCAGCAGCAGCAGCAACAGCCGCAGCAGCAGCATAATCGTCATCATCAGCAGCAGCAGCAGCGTGGAGCAGCGTTCGCCGGGCAGCCGTCAGACATCAGCTGCATGCCGGCTACAACGGGACGACGGAGCGCAGGTGTCATGGCGGCCGCGGCCCCCGCGCGGGGATTGGCGACCCAGCGCGACCTCGCCGTCGCCGTTGCCGACGACGACGACGACTTTGCGTCCTACGTGTCGAGGTCGCCGGAGAAGAAGCCAGAGAGGGAGCTTGCGCTCGTCGAGGAGAACCCCATCTACATCTCCGACGGCGAGGTCGACGGAGGCAGCACGCTGTCGTTCATGACGTCCGGTTGCTACGGCGACGAGGTCGGCGCCCGGCTGTCCAATTACAACAAGCCGTCGAGGCCGCTGCACGCGGCGATGAGGCAGGTCGACGAGGACGACTTTGCCGACTTCCAGACGGCGTCGCCGGCGAAGACGACCCCCGCAAGGTACGGCAGCGGTGCAGTCTTTGCCGAGTCTAATTCTTCACCAATCTTTCAATCTTCATCACAATCTTCCTCCTCTTTTTGCACTGTGATCGGTCTTGGAAACGAGTCTGAAAACCCAGATGGTCCTGATTCTTGGGAAATTTCGATTTCTTCTATGTAACCTATAGTAAAATCCATCAAAATTACGGGGGTGGAGGGGGCTGCGTTGTTTAATGCCGTGTTGTGATTTCGATTATTTTTATTATTTGTTATTTCCAATGCTGATAGAATCGTATTCATTACTGTCAAATTATCATTGGAATTAAAATTTCGGACCTGCAGACCGAGATGATTCGTTTTTTAACAGATTCCTTGCGATGTCTGCCGCAGAAATATAACGTTGGTAATCCAATGTTGTAACTGGTTAAGAGATCTTCAAAGATGGTTCGTTGTTAGCAGATTCTTTGCCCTGTCTGCCGTAGAAATATATTATTCATAGTCATTGTAACTGGTTAAGACTTGGGGTGCAGCTAGAACATGGCGGTCATGCGTTAACCCAGTGGCACTTGCTTGCAGTCACGTGACGGAGCAGGACAAGTACGCGGCGCTGCGCACACTGGAGGAGGCGGCGGACGCGGCGCGGCCATTCGTCAGTGACGACGCGGAGTTCGAAGCGTTTGCGTCCGCTCCGGCCGAAGCGGACTCTGCTGCGGCGCAGGATGCTCCCGAAGGTGAGAGGACTGTTGTGCCGGCAAGTGCTTTAGCTTGAAGTCGGCAAGTGCTTTAGCTTGAAGTCGGCAAGTGCTTTAGCTTGAAGTCGGCAAGTGCTTTAGCTTGAAGTCGGCAAGTGCTTTAGCTTGAAGTCGGCAAGTGCTTTATCTTGAAGTCGGCAAGTGCTTTAGGTTGAAGTCGGCAAG
>NW_014577168.1:423648-437901 GCF_000485595.1 Priapulus caudatus | reverse complement strand
AACCGTACATGTCTAGACGTATTGTCTGCCTTCCTTGATACAAAGTATAACATCACATGTTTACAATATAATGAGTGAAATGCGAATGGCCATGTCTGCTGTCACTGCAATACGTACAAAATGTACATGATTAGGCCTTTTGCTTTACAGCACTGAGCATCACGTGAGCAGAGCGCATGCAGCACATGTTTACATAATATCCGGACAACCAAAATTCTTGAGGGACAACCATATGCTACTCTCTTGGTTGTCCTGCGGACCACCCAAAAAAAACCTTAAAATTGAGCACTGGCTTTAGGTTGAAGTCGGCAAGTGTTTTAGGTTGAAGTCGTCAAGTGTTTTAGGTTGAAGTCGGCCTTCATCGCTCACAGCAAAGCAGCTGAGTTGCGGTTTAACCGCAGTCTACTGGTTGTACATGCTAGTACGTGCCGTCACATTGATAGTGTGTACGTTATGTCACGTTCATCTGTTGGTATTCCCCAGTATGACACAGGTTATCGCTTTGTCGTGTTGCTTGTTGTGTATGCTTGTTTCTTCTGTGATTCTCTCATAAATTTTACTACGGCAAACTTTCGCCACGGGGACTTTCAAGAAATCGATACAGTAGTGCATTATTGCTTTTTCCGAAATCCTCGGAGCATTTAAGCACAACAGCACGCGCACCCCACAACGACGAAGACGAAAAACGAACGCCTTTGTTAAACGTTAGGTAGTTGGGACAAAAACGAACGCTTTTGTTAAAACGTTAGTTAGCTAGACAAAAACGAACGCCTTTGTTAAAACGTTAGTTAACTAGATTAATTAGTTAATTAACCTTAGTTAATTAGCGCTGCATTGCCTGAATTCTGCCGTCGGTCGCGACTAACGACATTATGTGACATCGCCTTGCAGCTATGATCAGCAGCGAGATCGGCTTCAGCGCGCACATGGCCTCGCAGCATGGCATCCTTCCGCGCAGTCCGCCCGTCGCTGACACCGTCAACGACTTCACCTACTTCCTCAGCTCAAACCTGGCGTCGCCACCAGGGGGCGCCGCCACCGTGCACGCGACCGACGACGTCCTCCAGGACGACTTCGGCGACTTCGCCGACTACCGGTCGGCGCCGGCAGCGCCCCCGCAGTCGGCAGCGGCGGAAATCGCGGCGCAGTACGCGTCGCCGTCGTCGTCGACGACGGAGCTGCAGACGCTGAACGCGGCGGCGGCGGCCGATGACGGCAAGCCGGGGTTCAATGACAAGTACGCACTGTTCATGAAGCTGCGCGACAGCTCGCCGACATTCTCCGGCGCAAAACCGTCGCCAGGAGGCGCCACGGACAGCGACGACAGCCCCGACGCGCCCCCGCCGGTGGCTCCCCCTCGCGGCGGCTCGATCGACGGGTTCCCGTCGGAGTTCGCGGCCGGCTCGGACAGCGGCGGCGGCGGCTTCTCGCCCGGCGACGACGTCACCGACGTGCCGCTGCCGCCCAACGTTGGTTACGGCCGCCGCCAGGTGGCGCTGCCGGAGTTTGGCGCGCTGTACAGCTGCCGGCCGCCGCCGCTGACGGACGCGGTGGCGCGCGACGACCAATCGGTGTCCAGCCTCGAGCTTCCCGGCGCGGATAAGACGAGCTCGTCCGACTCGGAGAGGGTGAGCCTCGGAAAGCTGTCAGAGGCCAGCCTGGACTTGAAGAGCATCAAGGTGATAATGAAAGCTTAAAGGTTTAATTAAAGCCTTAATTTAAGCATCAAATTAAGCATTAAGTTTTGATTATTTACCATTTACCACTAAGCATTAATCATTACCATTAACGCATTAGGGCATTAATCATTACCGTTAAAGCATTAATCATTACCGTTAAAGCATTAATCATTACCGTTAAAGCATTAATCATTACCGTTAAAGCATTAATCATTACCGTTAAAGCCATTAAATCCTCCATCTTTCCCTCCCTTTTTTCTTCACCTGGCAAAAATTATGAGGTAATAGGTAACAAACTAAATAGACTACATGAGAAAAACAAAATTAGGAGGAAATTACCCAACACCCGAAAGTTTTATACAAACCAACCCCGGCCCAAACCCCTGTGATCAAGTTACCCCTTATCCCGGCCAATACAGAACAGAATTGGGGCAGATTTAATGGGGGAAAACCCTAATAAAAATGCAGAGACTGGGGTCTTAGGACATGGGGGTATAGAACTTGGAGTTGGGATTTCATTGGTATTAGAAAAGAATAATTTAAATTATATTATAAACCTAAGCCTTTTGGTAAAAATATTTTTTCTATTTATTGTTCTTCTTTTCTTTTTCGGTTGAATAATTTTTTTTTTCTGCCATAAATTAATTTTTAATTGCTTTATTAATTTATTTTTTTATTATTTCATAATGTTTTCTTAATAATATTATTTTACCCAAAACCCATGTTTTTAGATCTTTGGAAGCGGGGATATAGTGAGAAGTTATTAAAAAGCCAATAAAAACTGGGGTAAATCCACAAAAAACTCGTCATTATCGCCCAAAAACAAAAGTTAAAATTTTTCAAGTTTTTCCTTGGAAGTTATTGATTCGGCCCCCCGGCCCTAAGTATACCATCCGTTAAAGCATTAATCATTACTGTTAAAGCATTGATCATTACTGTTAAAGCATTAATCATTACCGTTAAAGCATTGATCATTACCGTTAAAGCATTAATCATTACTGTTAAAGCATTAATCATTACTGTTAAAGCCTTAATCATTACCATTAAGCTTTACTTAATTAAAACTGGCGGAGAGCTTAAGCATGCATTATTAGCATGCATACTGCTGGTTCGGTATGTCTGTGACATGTAACAGTGTAATATATCACTATGTATGCAGTAATAGTAATGTAATTATGAAGATAGTTAAGGACATCACGCAAATGTCCTTAGGCAGGATTTTAGATGTTTGGACCATTTATTTTGTAATGCGATGTCTTGACATCAGCGTCGAGCGTATTTTTAATGCTTGTAACATCATTCTGAGCTAATGTACGTCCATTTTAGTCACTTTCTGTGGAGGGAGAGGACAGTGGAGAGAACGATGGAACCTCTCTTCCGGAGAAGGACTCCGCTCCGGTTGATGCCTTGGAATCCTGCCAAGCTCCTCGACCTGTCAACCCGAGCACGCTGTTGTTGACCAGCCAGATGGGGCCAGACCTTGTAGACAAATACAGCGAGCTACACGCACTCGAGGGTGACACTCGCCCACAGGTAACTTCTAGCCCGGTGTTGCGGGGCGATCATAAACTCAAGAACTGAATTAACTTGTGCGATACGTTTGATTTCAGTTTGCTATACTCTACTTCCGTCAAGTAAAAACATGTGTATTATAAAAAAATTAATAATAAAATATAAAAGAATTAAATAATTATGCAGAAAAATTAATACGAAAGAAAAGAATAAGAATATTTTACAAAGGTTAGGTTATTAAATAAATATTTATACCATGTCAACTCAAGTCTATACTCATGTCTAGACAGTCTGTGTCATTAATCTGCATCTGTCTGTGCGGATAGGTGTACTGATCACAGGTGCGTTGTACTCGGGTGTAATTCTCTATTTCTCGATGCAGGACAGCGACAAGCATGGCTACGAGTGGAATAGATGCCTGAGCAGCTGCAGATCGATGCTGAAGGATAGCAACAAGATCTTCAACAACATCAGTAGTTCGTCGATCTGTAGTGAGCTGATTCGTTCGGAGCAAGGCAGCGCGTATCTCGACAGTAAGTGCGGATGGCAGCTGGCAAGTCGTTTGTTGTGTGCGCAGCGCTAAGCCTAAGGCCAAAACAAAATATGGGTGTGGTTACGGTTTCCCGACCGACCCTATTTATTCCCAGCGACCCTAAACATTTTATTGTCAATTTTCTTTAGTCAAAAAAAAAAAAAAATTAATTGGACAGTTCCAGCTTCAAAAGGCACAACGCACATGGTTCGTGAATAAAATATTTCAAGAAAATAAAATGTTTTCCCTACCTACCTACCCTATTTTTTTCGGCATGTAAGGGTAACCACACTTATATTTTGTTTTGGCCTAACTGTGATTATTCCACACAGCTGTCTCACCTTCTATACCTACTGACACTGCATCGATGCTTGTCTACAGTGTGTGTGTGTGTGTGTGTGCGTGCGTGCGTGCGTGCGTGCGTGCGTGCGTGCGTGCGTGTGCTTGTCTCTCTATTCTGTAATGTTTCGAGTATGTATAGGGTCTGGTTTAAAATGTTTTTTTATCAAGGAAGGAATATTTTTCACTGCGATATAATTTTTCATGACGACCTTTTACATTATTTCTTTTTTTAGATTTGAGTTATGCTGTCACATATGTTGATCTCATTTCAGCTGTGTGTGTGTGCGTGGAACCTGTCGTTGTAAATATCAACTTCAATTACTGATCGCCCAACGATACCACGTGTGTTGTTAGCGGAATTAACCGTGCTAATGCACGCATATGAATAAGTTTGGCTTTAGTTTCGTATCGGCCCATGATACCACGTATCGTATTTGCAAAAATTAGCCAGATCGACCTCAGTTTCGCATTGCCCCTTACGAGTTGTGCAGTGTACGCCAAACTTCCTCGCTGCGGGGGGAACGAACGCGAGCTGTTGTGTCTTGTCCGAAGAACAATAACTGATAAAGAGAATATGTTTAATACAACTTTATTCATTCGAAAAACATGGCGTTACAGCCAGCGAGGTTGAGGCTGGTACAAAACGTCCCTGCGCATACCACGCGCCGCTAGCAAGTCCCAGCACAGAGCAAGTGCAACGAACACCTGCTGTGTTGCTGCTTGATCGACATTCTATAAGCCAAACTTTAGCACTAACTATAATTCAACAGCAATAGAAAATAAAGAGTGGCGTGTAGTGGCGGATCTAGAGGGGGTTGGGGGGGTTGCCCCCCTCCCCCCCGTTCAGCCACTCTCTAGTAAAATGGGGCCAAAAATGAAAAAGTCAGTCTGCAGGCTGATAGTAAATGGGGATTTCCCCTGTAACTACACAGCTGCCTGAATTTTCCAGGTGGGAGGGGGCATGCCCCCAGACCACCCTAGGCACCACTTCGGCACGCCTTTACTCAAATATCAACCCCTCCCCCCCGTCTCCTAAAAGCTAGATCCGCCCCTGACGAGTGATGATCACGTGTGCTGTCTACCTGTGCAGGTGTGGTGGAAATCTACCGCGTGGCGTGCCGCGTCATGCTGTCGCTGCAGTCGTGCAGCATCGGTTCGTCCGAGCTAGCCGCCGTCGTGAAGGACATCAACCGGCTGTGGACGAACCTGACTGCTTTCATCGCCGGCAGCGCGGTCATGGTGAGTTGCTGCGCGCGGTTACGGATCCTCGCTGATCAGGACGGTTTAGGCCAGTGCTTCTTAAAAACGATTTCAGTGTTATTCACTGTCGAGTCTTTATCACAAAATTTCATTCACTCGCGGCTGCGCGCGGTTAGAGACTGTTGGGGTTAAGGATGCTCGATGGTCCAGACGGTTTCGGCTGCCAGAGCGGTTCCAAATTGGCGAAAGATTTGCAACTGTCGAAGCTGGGGTTAAAAAGGGGGAAAATAATGCGTGCGCTGCATTGTTACTGATGCTGATCAATACAACGTACGTACACATGAACGTAGCCCAGGTTTGCTAGAGCTGTTTGTGATAAAGGCTCAGTGCTGTGGCTCAAGTTTACTGTACTGTGGCACAGGTTTCCTGTGCTATGGCACAAAAATAAATGCAAACATCGAAGCTGCCGCTATTATATTATCGCATCATTGCATTCATTACTATGCCTAACTACGGCACATGTCAAAACTCACATGAAAACTTGTAGGGAATGTAGTGTGGCAGCAGCTGTCGCACGTGTGAGTGTGAATGTCCTGTGATTCAATACCCGGCACCTCTCATAGTATCCTGGCACCCGTGTTCCCAGCCAGCAGCCGGTAATATCCTGTGTTCCCGTGCCGCAGCCGGTAATATCCTGTGTTCCCAGCCAGCAGCCGGTAATATCCTGTGTTCCCGTGCCGCAGCCAGCAATATCCCGTTTCCCCCGCCACCAGCGACTAAATTATCGCCCGTTTCCCGTGCACAAGCGACAATATCCCGGTTTCCCCCGCCACAAGCCGGACAATATCTGTTTTCTATGCCACAGCGGACCAATATCCGTTTTCCCGTGCACAGCCGACAATTCGCCGTTTTCCGATGCCACTGAGCCCGAAATATCCCGTTTTTCCTCGTGCCACAGCGACAATATCCTGTTTCCCGTTGCCACCAGCGGACATATATCCCAGTTTTCCACATGCCACAGCTGACGAATATCCCGTTTGTCGTGACCGCAGTCTGATAATATCCCGTTTCCCCCGCACAGCCGACAATATCCCGTTTCCCCCCGCCACAGCCGACAATATCCCGTTTTCCCGTGCCACAGCCGACAATATCCCGTTTTCCCGGTGTTCTTCCGCAGCTGATAATTATCCCATTTGTCCCGCCGCCGCAGCTGATTAATATCCAGGTGTTTCCCAGCCAGCAGCGATAATATCGTTTGCCTGTGCGGCAGCCCAGTAATATTCCCGTTTACCATCCTCCTTCCGTGTGTTCCCAAGCAGCGCCGATAATATCTCCTGTTTTCCCTTGCCGCAGTTTGAATAATATTCCCCTGTTTCCGTGCCGCAGCCGGTATATCTCTGTTTTCCCGTCAGCAGCCGGGTAATATCTGTTTTCCCGTCCTGCCAGCCGATAATATCCTTGTTTCCCGTCCGCAGCCGAGAATTCATCCGTTTTCCTGATGCCGCAGCTGAATAATATCCTGATTTCTCGTTCCTGCAAGCAGTACATATCGCCGTTTACGCCATCCCTTCCTGTGTTCCCATAGCCAGCAACCGATAATATCCATGTTTTCCCTGTGCGCAGCGCAGGGTAATATCCGTCATTCCTGCTACCAGCAGCACGATAATATCCTGTTTTCCCTGTGCCGCAGCGGTATAATCCTGTATTCCCGTCCAAGCAGCCGGTAATATCCTGTATTCCGTCAGCAAAGCGGTAATATCCCGTGTTCCCGTCCTGCAAGCCGGCCAATATCCTGTTTACCCGTCCAGCAGCAGATAATGTACCTGTTTTCCCTGTGCCGCACGCCGGTAATATCCCATATGCCTGACACAGCAGCGATAATATCCTGTTTTCCCGCCCTGCCAGCCAGTAATATCCGTTACCCATCCCTTCCCGTGTTCGCCAGCCAGCAGCCGGTAATATTCCTGTTTTTCCCCCTGCAGCCAGTATAATCTCGTTTACCCATCCCTTCCCGTGTTCCCAGCAGCAGCGGTAAATACCTGTTTCCCGTCCTGCAGCCGATAATATCCCTTTTCCTGCTGCGCAGCTGATAATATCCTGTTTTCCCATCCAGCAGCCGGCAATATCCTGTTTCCCGTCCTGCAGCCAGTAGTATATCCCGTTTACCCATCCCTTCCTGTGTTCCCAGCCAGCAACCGATAATATCCTGTTTTCCGCCGCTGCCGCAAGCGGTAATATCCCGTATTCCTTGTCGCAGCAGCGATAATATCCTGTTTTCCCTGTGCCGCAGCCGGTAATATCCTGTATTCCCGTCCAGCAGCCGGTAATATCCTGTATTCCCGTCCAGCAGCCGGCTAATTATTCCTATTCCGTCCAGCAGCCGGATAATATCCTGTTTTCCCGTCCTGCAGCCGGTAATATCCTGTTTTCTGTTGCGCAGCCGGTAAATATCCTGTAATTCCCGTCCAGCAGCCGGTAATATCTGCTATTCCCGTCCAGCAGCCGGTAATATCCCGTATTCCCGTCCAGCAGCCGGTAATATCCCGTATTCCCATCCAGCAGCCGATAATATCCTGTTTTCCCGTCTCACAGCCGGAGCCGAGCGCGCTGGACTTCTCGCCCTGCGTCGTGCGGCCGGAGCACGGGGTCAGCAAGGCGTGCGGCGTCTGCCTGCTGAGCGTGGACCAGCGCAGCCGCGCGTTTGACCATCCGACGGACACGAGCAAGCTGTCGTACGGAGGCAGGCAGTACCACGCAACCTGTGCCAACTTTTGGGTGAACAGCGTCGACTCGTTGCTCCCCGCGCTACCGCTCCAGGAGTTGCTGTAGCCGGTAGCGACCGTAGCCGGTAGCGACCGTAGCCGGTAGCGACCGTAGCCGGTAGCGACCGCAGCCGGTAGCGACCGCAGCCGGTAGCGACCGTAGCCGGTAGCGACCGTAACCGGTAGCGACCGTAGCCGGTAGCGACCGTAGCCGGTAGCGACCGTAGCCGGTAGCGACCGTAGCCGGTAGCGACCGTCGGCGGGGGTGAGTGTTAACGGGAGGACGTGATTGCTAGCGCGTGGTCGCGGCACGCGTGGCGGTCTGCTTCTCTACTGTCGTGCGGGAAATTATCGTGTGTGATATCTCATGACTGGTCTAGCGTCCTACGGTGACGCGTGTCGACTGTGTGTACAGACAATCATTGCCGAAAACTGAACGCTTTCCCCGTCGTTTTTCGTCAGCGTAATGTGTAAAACGGATTTGGTGGCGTGATACGTAAAAGTGGAATAGGTAACTCCCTTAAGTACAAGTGTTGCGAGTGAAGCGAGTTTGGTCCGTAACCGATACATCTCTACTACTGTGCATAGGTTTTACCATGGCCATTTCTGGCATTGACGAAATGCCAGGTTGAATCACAGTGAATGCTTTTTCGCATAGTGCTAGTTACGTGTGAATAGTTGCATGCCGTAATCCTACTCACTCACATGCAGCATTTCTGGTTTTGTTGCTACAGGTAATGTTGTAGTGTTGTGTAGATTGCTTGTCTGAACAGACCACGATACTTTTCTCGGGTGATCCAGATATTGCCTGCTTATAGGCGGCTGATTTTAAAAACTAGATAATTGAATTATTGATATTTTAGTAAGGGATATTATAATATAAAAAGCGGAATGAAGAAAAAAATGCACAAAAAATAATTCAACTGACCATTGAAACATGTTGTGTAGAGATGATGGTTATTAATATATTTCAGCGTAGTTTGCGACTGTTTTGTGTGTATTTTAGTTCGTCGATATCTTGACACCTGTCAGCTGAATTGCAGCCACTGTATACTTGTGCCAAGGTCACGAGTTACTTCCTTCCGATTATTCCTGTCATAAAATTATTGTCGAGATCTAGACCATAGCATAGTGCAAAGTTACAGTACCAAGACCTTAATCTGAAATCTTATCAAATAGCGTGTAACCTCATTTCTCCACATTTGAGTGTTTTGCCTCAAGGGCCAGCACTAACGGGCATGTCTGCACATGTGGGACCAATGCCTCAAGCATGTGGCTAGTCTTTGATTGATGTGATATTGAACTGTATATTGAATTTGCATACTGTGTATATATAGCTTTTAATATGGTCATTCCCAGAGGTAGAAGTTGCATGAAAGAGCTTGAGCTCTATATACATGTACGTTATTGCTCTATTATATATCGTTATATTAGCAATATTGCGTACTATTATAGTCAAAATAGGAAAAATATTTAATGAGTTGACTAAGTAATATAGTATATAGCATATCAGGTACGTATGCGGGAATTGTAGGACGTTATCTGCATTTCTCTGGCAAAGCAGATTATGTGCCCAGTGTAGCAGTTTATGGTATCATATCAGAACGTTTGTCATTTGCACCGTGTCCTCTTTTCTTTGCCAGAGATATTCATTTATTGCAGACTAGTGATGATAAATTAGCTGGTGATGGTATTATTTAGACGAATGTTACTTAATAATCAAAGCCTTTCAACCTGTTACCTAGATGACCAACAAATTGTCTGTAACCGATGAGATATACGTACACCAATGACGTGGGGGATGGTGAAGGAATTCTACGTGGAAGTCCTACGTTTGTTAGAATGGGAAAAAATTATGTCATGCTTTTACAAATCTGTGTAATGGTGATGGGTAGTGGGAAACGGGGAGTGTGACCCATCTGGTATAAAGTTAGACTAATGACAACTAGTCCTTTTTCATTACAAAATGCCGATTTTAACCACGATGATATATATATATATATATCAGGAGTAGATAATAGGGAGTTCCCTATAGTTATAATAATTCCCTATTATCTACTTCTGATATATATATATAATGCTTATTTCATAAGCACGTGATGAACAAGTTCAGAAGAACATGACTTTTCTACAATTGGCCAAGTTAAAGTGAAAGGCAGTCGTGAACCACTCTATGAAATATTTATCAGATCTGCATCAGTTGCATAATTTGTTGGCAGTGACACTGTGCGATAGCTTTGGCCATAACGAATGGTTTCCTAGTATTTTTTCATTGACTAACTGCATATTGTTGTACTAACGACTCAACAGTGGCGTCTGTGCACAGCAGGACAAACATTTGAAGGTGATATCCACCTTATTAACTCCTAATCATGCGTAAGAATAATTATTTTAGCTAAAGCAATTGTAAACGTTATAGAAAACACCCTTACAGTTATTTAAGTAACAATAATAAATTTTAAATAACAAAACAAATCTGCAGGTTTATTGTTTCTTATAATTCGAGATACTGTTACAAAATGCTGTGTATTATATCCTGGTCAGGCATCTTTGACAGAATGCAATGGAGATGAGTTGCGATTCATGCATTTAACCATACGCAATACAATCTAATAGGGGAATAAAATACAACAATGCTAATCAAACTCAATAGTCCATCTGTGAAGCAGTCCTCTGTTTTGTACTTCGCTTATCTGCAGTCAGGCAGTTATCACTTATGTAAATAAACCAGTACATACACTTTCCAGATTGTTAATGAAGCCAACAGTTACTTGCAAGCTATGAACTACAGTCATAACACCTTACATCACCATGAAGCATTTTAGTACATATTCGTTGCAATGCAACTTTTAAGATGGGAAGTGAGAACTTGTGATATAATAATTATGAGGCGTGAATCAAACCAAATTTGATTTCATTCACTCCTGATATAATGGTCAGTTAAATGTTGGTATGCCGACGTTAGATCTAAGCAGAAGTCCCAAGTGGCCAAGTTCACCTTGAAATTTAACCTCATGTCATAACCCTTATGCTGTTCTTCTCACTAGTCTTCTACATAATTGCCTATAAAGCAGGAAGGATGAATCATGATTAGTTATTGAGTGGGAGAGTGCCACACAGTATCCATCTTCAGCTGTTGCATTACACTGCAGAAAAACCGAGTGTCTTTGGAAAAACCTGCCAGGGGAAATGGAAAATGGCAGATGTCCTCGGTTGCTTGACTAACTTCGATTCATTCTGTTGCCATAGCCTTTTGGGTGATCTGAGGGACATATAAAAAGAATACAGTATTAGCATCGTACTACAATTCATTCGGTAAACAAAAAAATATAATGAATACTTAAACAGTGAGTTTGTTATAATCGATATAATTATCGTGTCTGCTTCCACGGACGCACGTATGTCATCCGTATATTTATAAACCCTTCTGACACTGACCATCTTTCCACTCATCCCAATCACGAGCTTTGCCAAGGGCAGCTGGATCATCTCTCTCCTGTGCTTCTTCCTTCTCTGTAGCCTCCTTTTCATCGTCGTTTGCTGCTTCCTCTGGGTTCATTGCTCTATCCATCAAGCTGTTACCTCTGAACACGAATAAATACATGCTGTTATTACAGTAGTCTCAAATTCCAGGTAGATCAGTATCTAAACCTTCAGGCTCATATCGAGTTCACAATCACTGACGTCATCACCGGCTTTCTCAGCATGTATACATGGCTTACGCACCTGTCAAACAAATTAAGAAATTCATGAATGGAAGTTCAGCGTTGAGATTAGAATCTGTTAACCGCCACAAAATGCAAACCAGATACGAGCCACGTAACCACGGGCTACTACTCACGGTCACATACTCACGCTTGTGATGCCGCTTCCATGTTGCCATAACGTTGCTCTATAAATTCATCAACAGTATAGATGGGTAGGCTAGGATAACCTGCTCCAAAGACGGCCGCCTGCAGCTTGTCTTTTGTTATAATAACAGGTTTGAAAGTCTGCAAAAAATCAGTTACTAGGTTTTCGATTCTTGCAAAGTACATACGTATAGCTATGAATCATCTCAGCGAATTTCTTCTAATCAATCTCAGAACAGAGTTGACACAAAAAAGATGGATACGGAGCGATAAATACATTTAACGGAACAAGCGATGCAAAAGTAGAAAACCATAGGAATTACGAGGGTTATAAAGGAAGAGATATTACATGCAGGGTGCGAAATTAAAGCGGGTCCGGAGTCAAATACGCTCTGATTTACTGTCGGACTCCCTGATTTGACATATGCAGGATCCGTGTGACTCCCTGAAAATTCTGCTATACTAACTAGTTCGTTCCAGAGCACGGCCTCGCGGAATTACCATATTTTTTTTTTAGCAAATGACCCAAGAAAATTTGGCAGACGTGCATCGCAAATGTCCTTTTTGTTAATATCTGCAGTACTACTTGTATACTGCGGACTCCCTCTTTTTGATGGTAGGGAGTCCGTTGGACTCGCTTGTTCAAAAGTTAATTTCTACCCCTGTATATGTATGTAGAACTAAATGGCTCATTAGCAGAAACATGTTCATCAACAGAGAAGGATACTGGTCATAAAGATGTGGAACAAAGCCAAGGAATCGAGTTGGCATACATTAACGTTGTGAAGCTTACAGCTTTAGGAGGCGGTCGTTTCTCCGCTTCCTCTCCCTTGCCTTGCGCTTTCCTCTTGGTCATGTGTTCTAAAACCTGCTTTTCCACTGCATATACAAATAGCAGATTAAGTGCATGTGATTAAACACCCAAGAATTTATAGGGACACATGTATGCCAGTTAATAAAAAGGTTAATAAAACTATATAAGGAGTACTACTTACTGATAATGCTTTGTAAGTCCTCTAGTGCATTGTGTATCCATTTCTGAATGTTTAACAAATAAAATTCTCTCTGAAAGAAAATTTATAATAAAATATAATTCTTTAAAAAATAACATATATATACAAAATAAAACATTATTCATCAACAATTACCGACTTGTCTTCTATTCATATCAGTCTCAAGCGTAGCTTCCAAATAGCTCCTCTACCATGCTACCTTATTCAATACCTGCATTCTTGTTCATCCATTACACTCTCATCAGCACCCTGCACACTTTCCACCCTTCTTACTCTTGTGACTCTTCTTATGCTCATGCAACCTATCTATTACTTGCTAATAACGTTAATCTCAGTTAGATCCATAATCAGTACAAAATAACTTACTCTGACGAAATTTTCGTCCATCTCTCCGACAGACTTCCTCAGGTCTAACGTTTCCAGGTAGGTTATTAGCATGTAAATTATAGAGATCCGATGAAGTTATTTAATCATCTATCTATTACTGCTGTTATTACATTCGATTTTATCACCACTGTCCTGATATTCTATCATCTTACTTTTACTTCGTCGTCCACCCGTTGATTCTCCACCGCGCTACTGAGTTCAGCCAGACGCGCCTCGTTCTCCTTCTGTTCCCTGAATCGCCTGATCTTCTCGTCGCGCTGCCGGCCCATCGCGGCGACGTCCGGCCGCCCAGGGTGCCGGTGTTCGCTGTCCTCGCTCGGCTCAGGAGCCTCGACCGTGGTCACGCCGTAGTCATGGCAACGCCGCAAGAAGTCCCGGTGGTACACTTCTGCCACCTTCAAGATGTCAGATCTGTTGGTATCCTCCCCCATCAAATTGAGACTCAGGTGACCAAGCAGTGCTGGTAACAAGAAATATCTGAAAAGAGTATAATAATGAATCTATATTGTGATAGTGTGAAATGAGAGAGAACGGAGCGAGAGAGAGAGAGAGAGAGAGAGAGAGAGAGAGAGAGAGAGAGAAAAGAGAGCGAGCGAGCGAGAGATAGAGGAGGGAGTATATGTGAGAGAGAGAGATAGATAGATATATTGTGCCGCTGCGCGCTGCGCGTCGCTATCGCTCTCTCGTGGCATCTGCAATCTGCCTGCTTACAATATATATATATATAGATAGATAGATAGATAGATAGATAGATAGATAGATAGATAGATAGATAGATAGATAGATAGATAGATAGATAAACGGACAGATAGATAGATAGATAGATAGATAGATAGATAGATAGATAGATAGATAGATAGATAGATAGATGGATAGATAGATAGATAGATAAATAGACAGACAGACAGATAGATAGATAGATAGATAGATAGATAGATAGATAGATAGATAGATAGATAGATAGATAGATAGATA
>NW_014577168.1:406010-423623 GCF_000485595.1 Priapulus caudatus | reverse complement strand
AATACATGCTCCATATGAATAGTAATAAAATATATCATAATACAAATTATACATCCAATATAAGACAATCACCAAATGTACTGATTCAGTGCATTGTACATAGTACATCGTTAACTTATACTATCGCACATATTATTCATAATCATAGTCGATAAAAAAATCACGCATAATGTATCAGTTTCATTGTCGATTTTATACTACCGGCTAGAAGTATCTAAAACAAATTGATACCAATCATGAAATCACATCTGAGTTCTACAGCTCTACTATGAAAGGTTGTGTAATATTATTTTTTAAGGATGGTCGTTGATTTAAATTAAATAATCCACTGCAGTAGTTGTCAGCTGCCATGGCGGGATTGCAGCTCGTCTAATGTATTTCAGAGTCTATACATAGTTTAATTTGTTCAATTAGACTCAGTGCAGTAACAAGGCGCTCGTGAGTGCCACAAGCCGTCATGTGATAACTTGAGACAGTGCATGTTGTTACTAATGGAATCGCACTGGCCCAAACCGCGTCGTGTAATAGTGCTAGCTGAAGCATAGTCCATTCCAGTAAAGAGAGACTCAAGCGAAATTGTTGTGTTTTACGAGGCTGGTCCACATGTGCGCATTAACTTAAACTTGCATCATATATGTTTGCATTTAGTAATGTTAATCTTATGATGCCCATAAATGATACCTGCCTACTGCTGCAATGTAGCGGGAGTCACTTTCTTTCAATGGCATGCCGCCAAATTTAGCGCAGCATCAAAGAATTTCAAGAACTTTCACGTGTATCCGACTTGCTATATCAGCCAGCTCCACTGATACTATTGGAATTTGGCTCGGTTTGCTCTGTAGAGCGGACTCTTTGTGCTTTCTTGCTAATATAAGCTGGGAAAGAGACAATGAGCAGTCAACATGACAGCGTGAGTTTACTGTATTCTCGCGAATATCATGCGACACCGCTTTTATAGATGCAGTAATTTTTATTTCCATGCCGTAAATGTCTGCCAACACCAAGTCGCTCCATCTAGACACGAGCAGGGAGAGATACGTTTGCAAAAGCGATCGAAGATTCGCGTCATGCCTATTACTGCGAGCTGCACCCTGCCATGCAAGGGCCCCTCGCTGCTATCCACGCGCGCTGTTGATAGATGATTGAGCAACTACCGCGTGTTGGAGAGCTTTTCGCAGCGCTTACAGCCATGGTTTTCGAGTCTTTATTCGCCAGACTTACTTAACCGATTCCTCGGAGATTATGTCGAAACTTGGACAGATCTCAGTTGCACATAGGAATCTCGCGGACGGTGAGTAAACTGGAAGCAAGACCGAGTTATGCGGTCAACTTTGACATCATAAACAACAGTACCACTAGGCGGTTCCCTCAGACCGTATGCCTGTTAGGTGTTAATATTTACGCCATTGCAATGATGAAACCTCATAACTTGCAACAGAATATAGTAGGCCAAACTATCGTGTTTCCGAGCCGGGTTGTTACTTCGTCACTTAATATTTAGCATAGCGCGTCGTGATCAATGGCAGTGCAAACAATTTATTGCATATTATTGACATATTGTGGTGTAAAGTTGCATGTTCAGTGTTTCTGTGTTAAGTCGTACTAGGACTGCCGACAGAATAGCCTACGCGGCTCATTTGATTTGTCGATCAGATACATTGATCGATGATTTCATATCGGTCTTATTCTAAGTATGATTCGAAAATCTTGTTGCCTCGAGCATATATCACACTGGCTGTTCTGTACTCATGTCTTTGAACATGTACGTAATAACCAAGCCACGGATGCGTCATGCCCGGGGGGTTGTTTGTGTAAAATACTGCCTGTATATGGTACGAGAGATAACCCGGATAATAGGGCAAGCATATGACATATTCTGTTAGTATTTGATCTCAATCAGACTGAACACGTGGACGTACATCTTCAGTACTATCTATCGCACATAAGAAAGTCTCATACAAACTTAGTACTGACAGTACACGACAAATACCATTAATACAAATCACTGAAAATTTGATAGGTAAAGTCACAAGGACACATCAAAATCATCTGTTCTTAGTATCTTGTTTTAAAGCTAAAGATTCAACTAGGTTCTAAGATAGGACTGTCATCAGTTGCCAACACGCTTAATCATCTTGATAGTAAATCACGCCAGTAATAGGTAACTTTTTTTTACGCCGAACCAAGCATTTATAACTTTACGATACGACTTATCATGACAATTAGCAATCGTATAACTAAATTTATTGAGCGTTAATCCTATCTAAGTATATTGTTTATCAATACTTATATTTTTATTTGTTATCTTTTGGCCTGAAAGCATGCGTCAGACCAAGCGGTAAAGCTAATATTCGAGTAATGCACGACACTTGTTGACTGAGCCGCCGCCGTCCTATGCACAAGTATCCGTACATACGAGGCAACATCAAGTCCAGGGGCGCACTGCCATCAGCTTAGAACCAGATCAACATAATACTCGATCCATTGTTCTTCTTATAGACTTGTACTCATGTAAGCAGGTATCATCAGCCACATGTCTTACAGCTTGATCTCTATAATGAAAATCTGTTCTGTTACCGCTAAAACCAGCAATGTACTGTCTGCAATTTCTACCATAATATCTAGCCGAGTAAGTCTATCATCCCAAGCAATTAGTTTCTAGTAGCAATCCCTGCCCAGGTGAAAATTTTATCGGAGAATTAAAAATAAAAAAGCAAAGCATACCTAGGCAAGATTGACTCGCGACCCCCTCAGAGTGGTTGTGATGTTAAGTCCAAGAGCGACTGTATAAATGCCATAGTTCCATCATAGTACAACACAATCACAGACGCATTCTCACGCCACCCGGGCTTTAAAGGTCGATTTGCAACGTTCTCAATGGTTTTAACTTGTCCATAGTCTAATTATTAGTAATCACGAATCGACACGCGAGCGGCCCCCAAACTCGAACTAATGACCAGACGATCGGATGCACAGTGTGACAATGGTAAATTGAAATATATAAACGGAAAAAGAAAAAATCCATCAATTAATTCATAGATGTTATTGCGAAATAATTGGAGTTACGTCCAAGAAACCCGTATAATCCAAGAAACTTATGCCAGAACAATCAGCTCTTATCTGCTGATAGTCATACATCATTGTCCACCTTGAACATAGTGACTTATTTTCGATTCTTCATATTCTCTTTCTCTCTCTCTCGCGCAATTTCGCCTTCATTTAGCCACAGAAACGTATCAGTCTATTGCTCGTCTTACTGCCGGCAAACTACGGCCGCCTCATCAATACTCTGTATTGTCTCCCATCATGTTCATTCTCCACGATCATTCGTCAATTTTTACCTCATATATGTATATACAAAGATACTTATAAGCTAAGTAAATATAATACTATATATTTCCGACTCTTTGTATCAACACTACTTGTCGCCAGATACGTATTGTTATTAACAAGAAATGAACATAATAGATGTAAATAGACATACATCATATATTATTGGTAAGATATAACCTGCAAGATCTTTCGATATTTACATACAATAGATCCGATGAATACATGGCTGCGCTACTGAAAAGTTGTCTCTCCTCACGATCAATAAATGCTCTTTTTTGACCATTGTTTACAAACTAAAATTTTCGCATTACAATGACATTCAGAATACTATAACAAATACTCCGTTTAGCCATGTGCCTAGCCTCAATATTGTTCACTGCTCACGTAGGAACTGACTAGAGCTACCAAACATTTATTAAGTTTTCAGACCTCAATAAAGCACCTGAATACTTGTCAGACAACCAGTATACAAGCTAAATCACATCTAAAACACTGTATCATATAAGCCGTGTGGCTAGTCGTAACGGACTTGCGGCGCGTTTATATCAAGACACGTTAGTCTTCCTAATCCCTTCGATCTCCACTACACAAACACCTAATCAGGATGAGGATAGCGTGAGATAATGATGTGAACATCAGTAATTATGTAACTATCTACAAGTGATAGTGAAAACTGAAAACTATAAAACGAATATGTTGCCTGACGTGCGAAATGCATGTGTTGACTTGCTGCTTTAGAAGACGATGTCAAAGTTTGCAACGTACGTTGGAAGCGACACAAAATATGTACAATAGAAGAACAAACAGTACTATATAGAAGATGAGTCATAACAATTATGATCTATGGAGACTCTATACTCATAAATCCAGATGAGCACTAAAACATAATAATATTGCTTGCTTTACACCATTTACAGCCGAGCCGATCGACCATATCACACAACGAGCTACTCAGACCACATATTTACTTGTGACAGCATCGATTAAACACAAAAACACAAAAATTATTTTGTTTTGCCAAATATAATATACCCATGCACACACATGCACTTCTAAGTCTCTCTTACTATAATAACACTAATCACACACAACACATGTACACTTATAAATATCTGCTATACATTCACAGACTCTGTATGACTCAAGAACACAAAATAAAAATAAGAGCTTTTCAACCTACAGCTCAATTCCTCACTCTTGCGCAACTGGAGAAGACAGGCCGAGTCCAGCAGGAGTAAAAGGGACACACAACGATTTTTCTTAAAGGCTGTTTAGCCTCAATAAGATCACGGACATTTGATATTATCAAAAGTGCTGCAGTTTATTTCACTATGAAGGTTTTGATCAGGCAATGGCGGAGTGAATGTTATATAGTATAACTATTGATACTGCACAGTGATTGCGCAAAGTTGCTATACTTTGAATTAGCTGATCAGTACAACAGTATAACCTAATTGCTCTCACAATTATATTGTTTATTGCAATGATTGGTATTGGACAAGACATCTAGTCAAACATCAATATACGAATATCATAACGTTAATCAATATCACCAGTCAGCGGTATTCATGCATGGTTACCAAAAGTTCCACCGGCTACACTCAAAGTAAAAAGACATTACAAGGTGGATATGATGAGCAATTGTACCTACACTTACACACTTATCGTCTATGGTCCGAGACGAGCGAGCCGCTGTCGCGGCACATGGTATTACCCAACTGCACAAACACTCATGCAGATATCCAACGACGACGTATTCAGGCATAATAAGTGTAAAAGGCGCGCTTGCAGATATAGTGAGTGCGGGTAGCATAATTATCCCTTTCTAATCTACAGTAAAACGTACTCTACTGAGAATATGACTACCCAGTGCAGATACCATTATCACCATATACGAATCTATCATAAAATTAACCCTGCGCTTGCTCTCTATTGCCCTGTCTATTAGTTGTAGTTGATCGCTGCCCAACAGCTGTTGCCGTAGCCGGCATAACCCTATTTAGAAAAAATGAGTGGCGATCTTCTCTCTTTACACACACAAGCAACACGCGGTGACCTACAGTTGTACGCCCAGACAAAACACTGCCCCAGAACGTCCGTGGAACGCGTGCGAAAACTCAAACTTACCGTACGCTCAATTCACTTGTCGAAGTACAACCCCCGCGCACCATTTGCTGTTCATGGTAGCTACCTATCTAATTTATTCGGCGATGCATAGATATGCATCGTGTCCGATATAATGATATCGCTCGAAAGGAGAAGCCTATAAGCTGGATCTAATCGGTCGTACCACCACTCATTTATGATCAAATGATACACGTAACAATCGAGCTCTCACTCAAAAGCCATAGTAAAAGGCTTGTCACGATGTTTCCACGTAATGCCGGCTGCGAGGCTGCCAATGTAGCTCTCAGAGTCATAGAACTATAGCCCTTCGCTCTGCCACAGGTGCCGTGCCTGCTTGCAGAGCGATCAGTGCTTAGTTCTATAGCTGGAGCCAGATGCTTTATGATACATTTTTTCTTTGAATCAACGCGAATGTCTAGAAATTCAATCAATAGATTCATACATTCGCCTGTTTATAAAGGCTAGAGGCCTGCGCGCTGCCTACGGCAGCCTGTGCTATAGCTGCACTGAGCTGTGCTGCCGGATTCATTTCAGAGTCTGTGTGTGCGCGGTCTTTTTTTCTGTGTGTCTGGCGTGGCAGGGTGTGGGTAGGGTGCTGGGCAGCTTGTTGAACATTATGCTGATCGGGCTTACATCATAGGACGTGCGCGAGATCCCAAGACAGACAAAGCGTTACCGTTGCGCGACAAAACCGAATACATGCGTCTGCCACGTCCCTTCGTTAAACGGTGCTTTCCATGATCTCCCCCCCGCGCGCGCGAATGTTCAGACTAAAATAAAATCCCCCCCCTGCTATAAATATAGTGCGTCCGAGAAAATACCGCTCAAATGAAAAATACGGCTTCTGTTAATTATAATTTCAGCTGCCTGAGATGATTGAGGCTCGTAAACGCCTGGAAGTTGTACAGAGAGTATACCGCATACGTCGTGTGTTATGTGCGTTGGGCCTGTGTGTGTGCGTCGTGTTGTTGCTGCGGTGTTTTCGTGTGACGTGTGTGTGTCGGTGGGCGTGCGCTGCGCTAGCGCGGTGCGTGCGTGCGTGCCGTGCTGTGCCGTCTGTATGTGTGTGTTGGTCGTGGAATTCCCGACTTATCGCCGGTATACATGCTGGCGTATCTGTACGCAGCTGTCACCGGATATTGCGTCCTTGAAGAAGTGTACGTGTTTACATTCTTATCGAAAGCCCCGGCGCACACGGTGAGTGATTTTACTCAAGTCAACATGACGCATGCATCATCTTGGAACTCACGTGCTGCGCGCGGCATTTTCGTTGCACTTTTAATTTTGACTCGTGCCCGTCATTTATACTTGAGCTGAAATATACTCCACTCGCGCTGCGCGTGACGCGGCGGGCTTAATGTTAAAATATTACTAGTTGCTGTGAGAGTGTGTATTCGCTATATATCTAATTCATCCATTCACTGTACCGCGCGAAACGGACGTTAACATCCTTTCAAAACATGTCACGAAGTGAGCGGGACGTTTATGCTTTATTCAGTTAAAATTACATTATAATTATCACGATACCTGAGTCGAATGTATTCAGTCGCCTTTCAGCTTCTAGTGCCGGCCCCATTGCAAAAAAAACTACGACGGTCAAGAATTTTTGAAAAACAGAGACACTAACAGGATGTTGGCTGGCCATACTTATGGCCCCAGGCTTCGCTTTTTCACAGGGTCGATCGCCGCCCAAGCCACCGTAAACGGCCCCGTCTCAGTGGACCACGGGGCTTTTTCTCCCGTTCCCGTCAACATTTTGAGATTTCCAAGAATCGAAAGCAAAGTGCAGACTCACTGAGCCATACAGATATGTTCAACAGCAACACAATAATATCATCATTATAAAGATAGTACATGTACCTGCTCACCCAATTATTCTTTCGTGATGTTGATCATATTTTCATAAAACTTCATATATAAATCCAAAGCAGCGAATATAAGCGTATAACAATGCATATGATATCGAGGCAGTAAAATAGAATTCACACCGGAAATATATTATCTACCTCTTACGACTGATATATTTTATGAATTGTACAAAGCTTTTTGTTACATGTATCAAACTCATGCAGTTAACAAGAATTTCAAAGCCTCCGCTCTAGAGAAATCCGCGTTCATCACAGTCGACGTAAATATAGAACCAGCCGCATCTATTATGGTCTCCAGTGGTAAATGATCAAGCTACTCTTTCGATATTCTTTTTTGTGTGTGTGGGTTTGTCAAGCCTGCGTATGCTTGAGATGCGTTGTGGGCACCATCGGTGAATTCACCTAATAAACTCTAGTCCGCGACGGCGCGAGCAGGTACCACGTCCTCACACAAACCTCACGCCACGCGTACCAAGACGATCAAAGTAACCATAACCGAAGGCTCTGTATCCAGTGCAATATGACCCCTATCGAATCTTGATCGCCAATAACATTCCATCATGCCCATTGCACGTACCTATTAAGTCAAGAACCCTTCACGAAACGAACCAGCTATAAGAATCACTTAATAGATATCTCTTCGTTGGTTGTTATCCGCATAGCAGTTAATGCTCTACTTACTAGTCCGACGACTCAAAAGTTTGACGTTCGATGCCGCCGATATACGCATATCATCTATCCCTTTTATCATAGTGCTGAGACACTCCAATTCTCACGCGGAATTCTTATAGGTCGATGATTTCCACTTCAGAGCCCCGACGTATTCTGATTTTTAAACGTTAGCCCCCGAATGTGTTATGACCGTCGCTCAACTGCGACACCATTAAGCCAATTGTAATAGTGTCTCAAGGCCTATTTCACTCTCTTTGACTCTTCATAGACCTAGCTCAGACACCTCTGTAGAAACTAGAGGTTGGGTCACTAGTGAGTTTTTAGGGGATTTGCGCTGTCGAAGGGATTCAAAGAGCGAAGAACCGCGACACACCTGCATAATGAAGAATAGCAGATCGATATTGAAGGTTATTCATTCTGCTACTTTTGCGCTTGTGCTGATAACTGAACTACGGATCTGGTTTCTCGTTGATGGAATTCACTTCGTCGGTATGTCTTATACGTTATACCTACTTCCACGATATTACCACTATGAACCAATTTTTCTTCGGATGTCCAGCTTATACAATCTCACGATAATCTTTGCATACTAAGAACAGCCTTAAACCACGTCACCTTTTGGTGCCCTGAAGAGATTTCAGTAATTCATTGTCTGAAGCACTCTGAAGAGAATAGTAGATTATTAATGCATTTTAACGCATCTGGTAAGTTCATATCTGGCATATGAGCACTACGCGTCATAAATTCGCGTGCCATCTAATACAATATCGAGTAAAAAAAAGCTTTTTCGTTATGTCTTATAATTATATGACCTATCCGGCTCATGCGGAGATTCTCGCGTTGAAAGGGTTAGTAGTGCTGCTGGCTAAACGAACCTCCTAACCTGCTATACTCCCTCCATGACCTTACTTTCTACTTCGGCCTGCACATGTACATAATCATATATATATATATATGCTTTCTTGTGTACAGACTTGTAATAATTTTGTGTTTTGTTCGCACTGGAAGGGTTTCCGCATTTTCTTCATCATATATTCTTCGCAGGTGATGTCGTGCTGGAGAACCTATTCCTGAAGGGCTCGGCCCTCGACGACCTCGACCTCCCCGTGAAGCTGTTCGCGGGAAGCCTGGGGAAGCTGACGCTGAAGATTCCGTGGAAGAATCTCTACACAGAGCCTGTCATCGCGAACATCGAGGGCCTGTCCATACTCGTCACGCCGAACAAAGGTGAGCCAGGCGGGGGGGCGGGCGGTGCGGTTTCGCGGGAAGTGCGCATGAGTAGTGGCATTGCATGATAACCATCTCTGATCATTTCGCGTGAATGGGAATGACTATGAATGATGAAATTAATGGATATTGTCTGGTGCCGCCTCCGGCGTTTGCCGGTGTTGTTGTTTTCAGCTTTGCAAATAGCATGCGTTGCAGACTACTGGTACAGTAGTCGCATGCCCTAATCCCTGTGAGGGGCAATTTGTTTTAGCTGTGTTAACTGTTACTTGGATGACTCACTTATGTGAATGCAACATTGGCACTTCGTGATCAAGCGTAGATCAGGGGTGTGCAGTAGACATTTTAGATTGTGGTGCAGCCGCAGCAGCAGCATAAGTAGCAGCAGAAGCACCATCACTAGCATCATTCATCATCAGCAGGAGCAGCAGCAGCAGAAGCACATCACTAGCCATCAGCAGCAGCCAGCTAGCAGCAGCCAGCAGCCGCAGCCGAAGAAGCAGCAGCCCAGCAGCAGCACTAGCAGCAAGCAACAATAAGCAGCAGCCAGTAGTAGCAGCAGCCCAGCCCAGCAACAGTAGCAGCAGCAGCCAGCCAGCAGCAGCAGCAGCTGCCAGCAGTAGCCGCAACAGGAACAGTAGCCAATAACAGTATGCAGCCAGCCAGCAGCCAGCAGTAGCAGCACAGAATAGCAGCAGCAAGCCAACAGCAACAGCAGTAGCCAGCAGCCAGCAGCAGCCAGAAGCAGCAGCATGAAGCGAGCAGCAACAGCAGTAGCCAGCAACAGAAACAGTAGCAGCCAAAACGTCAGCAGCAGCAGCAGCAGCAGCAGCAGCAGCAGCAGCAGTAGCAGCAGCAGCAGCAGCAGCAGCAGCAGCAGCAGCCGCCCATTTGCGCTGTGGAATCTTGAGTGGTGCCCGCCATGGTGCTGTAGCTGGCAGCAGCAGACAGGCCATTATTAATTCTGCTCCACTCTTCCTTCACATTCGCATTCGGCTCAGCCACCGGCAGGCTGGCTTCGTCTGTGTGCAGACGATACCGCCGCGCAACGATTCGGCGCCGGTTTTTTTGAAGGCTAGCACCGGAATTGCGGATTACAGTTTAATCCGGCCTGCGTGCAGACTCCGTCATTGATTTTTTTTTTCTAGATGTGGCAAAGTAATTAGGTGTGTCACACTATGCACTTTTACTAGTCATCCCCCGCATCCCAGCCGTGCATACGCGGTTCTAAAGATTCATCATCTGTCCTCCATTTCATGTGCCTATTATTAGATTAAATAAATAAACTAGGATGGGGTGTTTCCTCTTAGCTTTATTGTTCAAAGTTTTTTTTAGTTTTTTTGTTGTGATTCCCAGATGAAAGGGATTACTAAGTGAAATGTTTTCATAAGTAAGTAGTTTATAATTATTTTAGAGAACTGCATAATAATTGACTATTATCAGAAGTCTATCAATATTGATATTGATATTAATTTGGATTGATTGATATTAATAGAGTCCTGCTATTATTACAAGAATAAATGTTGGTATTTTATTTTTTTAATTTTATACTAAGTATTATGCAATTTAAATGAGAAAATAAACAGATCTATAAAAAAAGTTTTTTCAGCCAATGAAAGTTCCATCTGGTAGGTACTTGAGAAAAAGTTATATTGCTCGTACAGAGATCTATACGAAAGAGTACAATCATTGCAAAACTCCTTGGTACCTTCTGAAACAACCTGAAGAGAAGCTGTAAAACAACCTGGGTTATTTTATGAAGATTCATCACATTGTGTGGACAGTTAACACTATGGTAGTTGATACCCATATTGATATATATATATATGTATATATCGCAAGACGCACTCACATTCTTACGTTTCTCTTATTGCAGGTGTGCCATACAATGCTGAAAAGGAGGAGAAGAATGCCTGGGATGCCAAGCAGAAGCAGCTGCAGGCGATCGAGGACACACGACTGCGAGAGATGGACAAGGACAAGCCGAAGGACGAGAAGCAGGATTCCTTTGCGGAGAAGATGGTCACGCAGGTAGGAGCGTGCGTGCAAGTGTTAAATGAGCTTAAAAAGCTATCGAAACGATAGACAGTTAAATGATTTATCACCCAGCGAGCCAGCGAGTCAGCAAGCCACCGAGCCCAGCGAGCCAGCTCGTAACACATACATGTTACATGGGAGCGTGTACATGTCAGTACGCTGGCGTGTATCGTGGGTTATTCGTGTGTTCGTGAGTCGTATGGCGTATGGCGTATGTCGCTGGCGGAAGTATGCACTCCGTGAGTGCACTCCGTCTAGTTTTAATTTGCAATTGTTCCGAGAACAGCATCTGTAGTAAATCATTATCTATATAGGCTAATTAATAGCTTAAGTATTGTTATCTTGTAAATCTACCTCAAATCATTCGTGCCTACTTCTTCCACAGCCTCGTTAGAGCTAAACACACCTAAGTGTGACACCATCATTGTGACATCTTCCAACATGTGAACACATTTCTTGAGCTTCTCCTGTAAAAATGTAAAGAGATATAATTAAGCAAAGCAACTTTTGAAAAATGCTTTCAAGTTTCATATCACATGGCTGCACACGAATGATTTGGTTTTGACACGTTGTCCCGTAGAGTTTAGACGCTCGCCCAAAACTGGACGATCCTAAGTGCGCATGCGCGCATGCTCTTTTGTTTTTCTCTTGTTTTCTTTTTGTTTGAATCTTGCATGTTTTGCAGGGCCATAGGAAATAGTAGCCATGCTCTTTTGCTTTCTTTTTGCTTCGCCTTGTAACCTGACACACATAACACAGTCTTACTAACTTACTACATTGCAAATTGTTTCAATCAAATGTTTCCCTGAGTGACCGGGTTGGCCGCCATGTTTGTTTATTGCGACAGTTTTCGATGGGCGAGATGCGCAGATGACTACTGCGCATGCTGCGCATGCTGCGCATGCACCCTTGCAAAACAAGAGGCGCCTGCGCGCATGCGCACTTAGGAGCGTCCAGTTTCGGGCGAGCGTCCAAACTCTACGGTACAACGTACGTTTTTATATCGGCCGGCTGTGGTCATCACTTTTTAATATTTTTCCGGCTACCGGTATATGGATTGATTTCCTTATCATACCCCGGGGTGCAGTGGAGCACACGCATGCTATCCCTTATATGTGCACCTTAAAGTTGAAAAGCATGTAAATCATAATAGTAATACATAATAGTACATAAAATAATCATAATACAAATTTATACATCAATAACAATCACAATGTACCGATTCAGTGATTGTAATTTGTACATGATGATGATGTAGGGCCTACATCGTTATAGTACGCACTATCATAATCATGTTCATGATCATGATAATAATCATAATACCAACAAAGATTATACCAATAATCAATATTCCGCCTGGTAGTGGTAGTGGTATATATCACTGCCTGGTCTAATTTATTCCGACATTAGATTGATTGACATTTTAATGAATCACTGACAATGCGAAAACAACAACATTCCAAAAAAGGAATTTTTTCTCAATTTTACTGCATTAATTTGGCAATCATATGTTTGCATTTAGTAATGTTAATCTTATGATGCCATAAACATACCTGGTACTCGCGTGAATTTGTAGGGTCGTCACTTCTTTCAATGGCATGCTGCAATTTAGCTGCAGCATCAAAAATTTCAAGAACTTTCACGTTATCCGACTGTATATCAGCCATGCTCGCACTGATACTATTTTGGAGATTGGCTCGGTTTGTCTGTAGAGGGACTCTTTGTGCTTTTCTTGTGCTAATATAAGCTGGGAAAGAGACAATGAGCCAGTCTAACATGACAGCGATGAGTTTACTGTATTCTCGCGAGATATCATGCGTAGACCGGCTTTTAGATTGGCATATATCTTTTATTTCCCATGCCGTAAATGTCTGCACTAACCAAGTCGGCTCCCATCTAGACACGAGCAGGGAGAGAAGGCGTTGCAAAGCGATCGAAGATTGCGGCGTCATTGCATTACTGGAGCTGCACCCTGCTGCAAGGCCCTGCTGCTATCCACGGCGTGTGATAGATATGAGAACACCGGCGTGAGAGCTTTTCGCAGAGTTACAATATGGTTTTCGAGTCTTTAGTCGCAGACTTACTTAACCGATTCCTCGGAGATTATGTCGAGAACTTGGACAGCTCTCAGTTGAGCATAGGAATCTGGGGAGGTGAGTAAACTGGAAGCAACCGAGTTATTCGTCAACTTTTACAACAACAACAGCACACTAGGGCGGTTCCCTCAGACGTATGCCTGTTAGTGTTAATATTTACGCCATGCAATGAAACTCATAACTTGCACAAGTAATAGGCAAACTATCGTGTTTCCTGCCGGGTTGTTACTTCGGTCACTTAATATTTAGATAGCGGTCGTGATCAATGGCAGTGCAAACAATTTATTTGCATATTATTGACATATTGTGTTGTAAGTTAGCATGTTCAGTGTTGTTTGTGTTAGGTTTACTAGACTGCGAGAATAGGCCCTACGCGGTCATTTGATATTCGATAGATACATTGATCGATGATTCATATCGGTCTATCTAAGTATGATTCGACATTTTCCTTGAGCAATTAACGTGGTTCGTGATGTTTGAATAACAACGTGTAGGCCGGTATACCGGTATGTGCACATAGTACATATTGAGTATTGATAGACTCCTGATATAGTACATAGTACATAGCCAGTAAAGCGAACAAAATACTGGGACAAAAACAAATAAAAAAATATAAATATAAAGACAAAAAAATCATCCTTCAGCTTTACAAATCACTGGTTAGACTTCACCTTGAATATGCTGTCCAATCTTGGAATCCTTATTTGCAGAAAGATATAGTGTTACTGGAAAAGGTGCAAAGAAGGATGTCGCATATGATTCCAGAAATTCGTAATTTTTCCTATGAACAAAGACTAGAGAAACTATAGGACTTATAACACTGGAACAGGAACAGAGAAGACTAAGATGAGACCTCATTGAAACTTTCAAACTATAATGAATGGCTACGAAGTTGCCCTACGAAGTTGACCCTACAAAATTCTTTACAAGATCGGAATACAACAGTACTCGTGGCCATGCATAGCCTCAAATTGTTCACTCCGCGTGCACGACTAGAGTTAAGGAAACATTTTTTCAGTTTTAGAGTAATAAATCACTGGAATAACCTGTCAGAAGAAGCAGTACAAGCTAAATCAATTAACTCGTTCAAAAGCCGTGTGGATGAATATGTAAAGATGGGGGTTTATACAAGACAGTAGTCTTCCTACCCTTCGATCCACTCCAAACCTACAGGTGAGGGGTAGAATCAGATTAATCAGGTAAATAGTACATACATAGATAAACTGAAAACTGAAAGCGATAGCTGCGTTGAGTGCATGTGACGTGTATGAGCACATGTCAAATGCCAATACGTGGAAGTAACAAAACTTATGTAAATAGAAGAACAGAACAGCCTAGAAAGGATATATCAGGAGATATCCTAAGATCGGGCCTAAGATAAAATATTGCTTGTTTCCCCTTTACCGACCGGCTCGCCAAAAAGCCGCTACTCGACACATTTTATTGGCCGATTAAAACAAAACAAAAATTATTTTGTTTTGCCAAAAAAAAAATCAAATTCGGTCTGCAAAAACATATACACAAAACAGAATATACAATATACATACACACATCTTGTCAAAACAAAATAAAAAAGATTTTTCACCTACCTACCTACTCGGTACCCTGAGAGGCGAGTAGGTAAAAGGGAAACAAACGATTTTTTAAGGGTGGCCTTATAAGATCAGGACATTTGATATATCAAAAGTGCTGCATTTTATTTCACTATGAAGGTTTTGATAGGAATGGCGAAGTGAATGTTATATAGTATAAATATTGATACTGCCACAGTGATTGGCAAAGTTGCTATATATGATAGCTGATATCAACAGTTACCTAATTGCTCTCACAATTATTTGTTTATGCATATGGTATTGGCAGACATCCTCAAACAAATCCGAATACATACGTTTATGAATTAAGTCAGGGTATTCATGCATGGTTACCCAAAATTACACGGCAAATAAAAAGACATTACAAGGTGGCATATGGCATGATACTCTACCCCTTTTCATCGAACATCGAGGGTGCATGTTTACCCACTGAACCTCCAGATCCACAGACTCAGGATAAAAGTTAAACCGGCTCTGAATGGGTGTTCCCCTCTAAACCAGTAAACGTACATCTACTGTAAATGCTACCAGCAGATTTTTACCAAACTATATAACCTGTCCCCAGGTCTTTGTTGTGGTGTTCGTGGCAGCTGTTGCGGGATAACCATAGATGAGTGGTTTTGCACCAGCACGCGGTGACCTAGTTGTCACGCAGAAAACTGCCCCAGGAACGGTCCTCGGTGAAAAATCAACTACCGGTACGCTCAATGTCATTGTCGAAGTACAAACCCCCCGACATTTGGTTCGTGGTATTCCCTTTGCTTTTATCGGATGATAGATATGCATCATTGCATATATGATATCGGATGGGATGCCTATAAGCTGGATGTAATGGCACCACCACTGATAATGTACCGTACATCGAGCTCCCTAAAAGCTATAAAAAGCTGTCATGATGTTCCACGTAATGCCGGCTGGAGGCTGCCAATGTAGCTCTAGAACTATAGCCCTTCGCCCTGCCACAGGTGCCTGTGCATGTGTCTGTGCCAGTGCCTGTGCCTGTTGCAGAGCGAAGTGCTATAGTTCTAGAGCTGGAGCCAATGCTGATATGATACATTTTTCTTGAAATCACGCGAGTCCTAGAAATTTCATCAATAGTCCTACATTCGGCAGTTTATAGGCAGCAGGCTGCTGCTGCTAGGAGCTGTGCTATAGCTGCAGTAGCTGTGCTGGGGATCGATTTCTAGAGCTGTGTGTGCGCGTGTGTGTGTCTGGGTGGGAGGGGTGTGGGTTAGGGTGCTGGGAGCTTGTTGAACATTAGCTTGATCGTGTACAGTTAGGACGACGCTGTAGCAGACAGCCTTGCGCGACAAAACGCGAATACGTGCGTCTGCACGTCCGTCCGTACGGTGTTCATGATTCCCCCCTTGCGCGCGCGAATTCAGACGAAAATAAAATCCCCCCCCCCTGTATAAATATAGATGCCGTCCGAGAAAATACGCGTCAATGAAAAAAATAGGTCTGTTAGCTGGCCTGAGTGTTGAGCTCGTAAACGCTGGAACATGTACAGAGAGTATACGCGCATACTCGTGTGTATGTGCGTGTGTGTGTGTGCGTGCGTGCGTGCGTGTGTGTGCGTGCGTGCGTGCGTGCGTGCGTGCGTGCGTGCGTGCGTGCGTGCGTGTATGTGTGTGTTGGTCGTGGAATTCCGATTATGCGGTATACATGTGGCCGTATCTGCTACCGGCTGTCACCCGTATTGGTTTTGAGAGGTGTGTGTTTACATTCTTATCTAATGTAAAATATTCTATTCTGTGAGATGTGTATCTCTATATATAATCTCATCCATTCACTGTACCGCGGAAACGGCGTTAACATCCTTCAAAACATGTCACGCAGTTGAGGCAGGAGCGGTTTATGCTTTTGATTCATTAAATTAATAATTTCACGATACTTGGTCAATGATTCATGGTTCAGTTGTCCGGGCCTAAAAACAGAGCAAGTGTTGGTGCATACTTATGGCCACAGGCTTCGCTTTTTCACAGGGTCGATCGGCCCAAGCCACGTAAACGGCCCCGTCTCCAGTGACCACGGGGCTTTTTTTCTGGTCCCGTCAAATTTTGAGATTCCAAGAATCGAAAGCAAAAGTTCATACTCACTGAGCATATATGTTCAACAGCAAGCACAATTAATATCATCATTTATAAGAGTAGTACATGTACCTGGTCACCCAAGTATTTTATCGTGATGTTGATCATATTTTCATAAATTCATATATAAACCAAATAGCAGGGAATATAAGCGTAGTAACAATGCATATATATCAGGAGTAGATAATAGGGAATTCCCTATTATCTACTCCTGATATATATGAATGTACAAAGCTTTTGTTACATGTATAACTCATCAGTTTAACAAAATCAGCTCCGTCTAGAGAAAATCCGCTCTATCGAGTAAATGACGGCGCTTTTTTTCCGTGGTTTGTCAGCCTTTTTTTCTTTTTTTGTGTGTGTGGTTTTGTCAGCCTGCGTATGGCTGAGATGGTTGTGGGCGTGAATTCCTTACTGTCCGCCGGGCGAGCACTCAACGACCGGAACATGTTAACAACACAGTTTTATTGCCCCTATCGTCTTGATGCAATTAACATTCATATGCTCCCATCTCACGTATTACGTACAGTACAACAGAACTGATAGCATAAAACGGTATTGTTATATGGAA
>NW_014577168.1:398151-401703 GCF_000485595.1 Priapulus caudatus | reverse complement strand
TTTTTGGCAGGTCAGTCGGGTGAGGGCAAACAAACAATATTTTTAGTACACCTAGGCTAGGTCATTGTAGTTGTTGGTATAGTCAGTTATTCACTGTTCTCCCTGCGGGGAGGACCACACCATGGGACATCTCCTGGAATGCCCCCTATTACCAGAGCCCTGTAGACTTGGAGACCTTGAGGTTTTCAACCACCGTGCCAGGTCCTGTGTGCTGCAGTGGTTAGGTCGAGTGTAGTGTAGTGTGGTATTACCAGAGCCCTGTAGACCTGGAGGCCTTGAGGTTTTCAACCACCGTGCCAGGTCCTGTGTGCTGCAGTGGTTAGGTCGAGTGTAGTGCAATGACCTGAGAAGAAGAAGAAGAAGACTGTTCTCCCCAGGGCTTTAATGCATGTTGAGTGCAACATGCCTTTAACGCTGAAACTAATTCGTAACATTCTGTAAATCCTACGACATGCCTAGTTGAGTAATTGATATTGCTTGCTTTCCTGCCGTGTTTGCTTTTGAGAATCATTACACGGTCATGCTGTGTTTTCACAGCTTGATGTATACATCTCTGATCTGATTGAATTTGCCTGTGTTTTTGGGTACTTTATCACATGCGTAATTGACTCCAATTTGTGCAACCCCCTCAGTGGGCTCCCCGGGATCCCATTCATCCATAAATAAAATTCCTTCTAAAATTCCTTGGGAGATACCTGTTGTTTGTTGTTAGTTATTATATTAGTTATTGTTATATTTGTTGCTATTATTATTTTAAGTGTTGACGTTTCTGGCACTTTTACGAAACATTTTTTGTTATCACGTTCTTTCGTCCATCGATGTCTAAATCGGTGTTTATGTTCACACAGGAACCAGTACCTCGACGTCATGGAGTTTCTCGAAGGTCTGGAACGAATGGGTCGCAGCGCCCTTTATCAGAAGTTCCACCCCGGCGCTGGAGTGCCCATCAAGGGCAATGCGAAGAAGTATTGGCACTTTGCCATGAACAGCATCATGGAGGACGTGAGGCGACGGCTGCGGCAGAAGTCGTGGATGCACATCGCCGATCATCGTAAAAGGGTGAAGGCGTATCAGGCTGCGTACAAGAAGAAACTACTCGCAAAGAAAGTCTCGAAAGAGGTAGGGAGGTATTTTGTACACATTTTCGTGTTTCGATTCGCGTTAGAACGTGCGTATTAGACGCGTGTAGCGCACTTTATATACATTGTCTTACAGTTTTTTTTCTACCTTTTACATCTTTTCATACGACCGTGATGCTGGCTTATAGTTAACAGTAATTCTCACTTTGGGCCGCTGAGTTTGGTTAGAATGTCTAGGCTTAGTTGGAATTCTTGCCATTTTTTTAGCTGCAGACAGAGTTGGATGGCTGTGAGAAGAGTTTGGATGTACTTAACATCACGCTGGCACGGCAGCAGGCCCGCACCGAGGTGACACGCGAGGAAGCCAAGAACGAGAATAAAGGTACGCTATCCGGGGCTTCTCCTTCTGCCAAGACGGTTCCTCTCTGCCCAAGCGACTTTTCCACCTTCTCCCCTGACCCACTGATATGAGAGGCACCTATCGGAGAGTGCAGTTACGATCACTTAGTGCTGGTGTGTGCTAGCATATTTTGAGAATAAAGGTATGCTATCCGGGGCTTCTCCTTCCGCCAAAGACGGTTCCCCTCTGCCCAAGCGACTTTTCCACCTTCCCCCCCGACCCACTGATATGAGAAGCACCTATCGGAGAGTGCAGTTACGGTCACTTAGTGCTGGTGTGTGCTAGCATATTTCGCAGTAGGCATGCAAGGGGACCCTTTATACTAAGTTCGGTTTCCCTATGGCGTAATTGGGTCTACTAGTGGTAATGATAGGGGACAATGTCAGGTTTCCTAAATAATTAATGAGTATAATAAATAATAATATTAATTAACAACTAAAGGGCATTACTGTAAACATTTATGATGCTGATTTAATACAGCACCAGGAAGGCGTATGCTCCCCGCTAACCATATTAAAGGGCATGTGACTGCATGGTAAATAAAATAAGTGAAACAGGTATCTGCTTCCTTACATATCTGGAGTGTTGGTCGTTATGTTAGCGTTCTTGTGTATGCATGATAAACACAGGTTTCATTATGTTTCGTATGAAACAGGAGGTTGGCTGTCCGGCTGGTGGGGTGGCGGTAAGAAGGAAGAGAAGGCCGCTAAAGGAACGACGGAGGAGATTGCTGAGAAGTTTGGCGAGGCTATGACGCCCGAAGAGAAAGCCAAGTTGTTCGACGCCATCGGCTACAGCGAGAACCAGGTACGGACGAGAGTAGCAGACCTGCCAACCCTTATGATTTTTTCGTGTTCCTTACTAATTTCAAGATGTTTTTACGAATGTACGATCAAACTGAAAAACTTACGATTTTGTACGACTTGTTTAAAATAAATGTGTTTTTTACATTGTGAGCCGAGAAATATCTGGCGATTGTGGGCGCAGCCATATTGGATCACGCGTTCACGTTGTTCTCGCGTGATCTAGAGTTAGTCCTATCATTCATTGCACGCATAACATACAAACAAAATGGCCGCCTGCTGCAAGAAAAGAAAAGCCTTACTATTTTCATGAATCACAGGTTGGCAGGTCTGGAGCAGTGAGCGTTTCTCATTGCTGCTGCGTGGCGATAATGATGTTTGTTCTCGCAACGATTCTCGGAAGATTTCGACGCGCATGTGTCCGACGCGAGTCTAAAGGGGGGCTTATGTCGGGCTTGCGAGCCGACTCGACCGGAAGCAACTGGCTGCAATTCGCGGCGACTGCAGTGCTTAGGTCGGTCGACTGCGACGCGAGAGAGATCGCGACTACAGCGCCCCCTGTGTCTCAGCGACTAAGGCGCCCCCTGTGTTTTAGCGACTACAGCGCCCCCTGTGTTTTAGCGACTACAGCGCCCCCTGTGTTTTAGCGACTACAGCGCCCCCTGTGTCTCAGCGACTAAGGCGCCGCGCGAGAGAGGTCGCGACTACAGCGCCCCCTGCGTGTTACAGGAGAGACGTCGCGACTTACAGCGCCCCCTGCGTTTTTTGCGTGTTGCAGGTTGACACGACGCTGCCGCAGGAGTTTGTCGCCATGCAGCTGAAGTTCCACCTCAAGAACCTGTCCGTCTCGCTGAAGGAGCCAACGCGCAAGTCGCCGCAGATCGTCAAGCTCGCCTTCACCGACGCCGTCGCCAACGTCGACCAGCGGCCGTCCGCCGAGGCGATCAAGGTGTGCGCTAGCGCTAGCGGCGACGATTGTAGGGGGCGCCGGCTAACGGCGGCGGTAGTAGGTGGTAGGGGGCGCCGGCTAACGGCGGCGGTAGTAGGTGGTAGGGGGCGCTTGGAATGACGACTGTAGGGGGCACCGGCTAATGGTGACGGTGATAGGGGGCAGGGGGGTGCAAGTGAATGAGAGAAGTTATTAATCGGGGCTCGCTGCCGCGCGTACCCGCACGTGGACAACTGTGTGAGTGACAGTAGTGGTAGAGAGAGAGAGAGAGAGAGAGAGAGTGTGAGTGACAGTAGTGGTAGAGAGAGAGAGAGAGAGAGA
>NW_014577168.1:380465-397149 GCF_000485595.1 Priapulus caudatus | reverse complement strand
GAGGTATGTGTGTGATAGAGAGAGAGAGAGAGGTATGTGTGTGATAGAGAGAGAGAGAGAGGTATGTGTGTGATAGAGAGAGAGAGAGAGGTATGTGTGTGATAGAGAGAAAGAGAGAGGTATGTCTGATGACCGATCACCGCCTGCAGACGTAGACACTTTCTCGATGCAGGTTGACGCCAGCATTGCGTCGATGGCCGTGTACGGCGTGCCGGCCGGCGACAGCGTGCCGCACCTGGTCACGACGCAGACAGATGGCGCCGGCGGCGGCGTGGCGGCCAACCTGCTCAGCGTGATGTTCGAGACAAACCCGCTGGACAAGCAGTGCGACCAGCGAGTCAAGCTTCTCGCCAGGTGAGGTGACCCTGAACTTGACCCTGATCCTGACCTAGACCTTGAACGTAACCCTGACCCTAGCCCTGATCCTGAACCTGACCCTGACCCTGACCCTGACCCTAACCTTAACCCCAAGCTTAATCCTATCTCTGATCCTGAACCTGATGCTAACCCTGAACCTGACCGTAACCCTATCTCTTATCCTGACCCTAACCAAGACCCTGACCCTGATCGTAACCCTGACCCTAATCCTAACCTTAACCATGACCTTAACCCTATCCTGATCCTGAACCTGATGCTGACCCTGCTCCTGACCCTGATCCTTATCCTAACCCTGAACTTGACTCTATCCCTAGCCCTTATTCTGACCCTAATCCTAACCTTAACCCTGAGCCTAACCCTGGTCCTAATCCTAACCCTAACCATGCGCAAGTCCGTACCTGGAGGGGGGGGGACGTAGAGAATCGGTCACTAACAGCTTCCCTACATGGATTTACCAGTGAATAAAATGACCCGTGTCATCGTAGTATAATTGTAATTATAAAAATTGTGTAATTATTAATTTAGTTAATAATTTAAGTATTTAAAATATGTTAAAATGAAAAATTAATAAAATATAATAAATAATAAATAATGTAAATAAAATGATAAATATTGTAAAAATAACTGTTAATTGTATTGCGATTAGGCCTCTGGAGATCGTGTACAACGCGGCCACCATCAACCAGGTTGCGGACTTCTTCAAGCCTCCGGAGTCGGTTCATCTATCGCAGCTGCAGGCTGCAGCCGCCTCTAAGCTGGATGAGCTGAAAGAGATGTCCGCCACTGGTAAGTGCCAGCCTGTAGGGGGACAGCAAGCATGGAGTAAGATTCGTAGCTGTGATTCAAGGGCTTTTCGAATCGGAACTAAATCGGATTAATTCGGAACTAAGCTCGAAATTAAATTGTTTTGTCGCGCGAGTTTCTGTCGGCGCTAGTGATATGAAGCGACGGTTTGTCTGGTATTTTGAGGACATTCGCGAATTCGGTCATTTAATTTCGTAAAGGACTGCGTCATTGACCTTTGCACTTGTTGACTCATACATGACCTTGTTGACCCATGCGCGACCTCGTTGACCTATGCGTGACCTCGTTGACCCATGCGTGACCTCGTTGACCCACATGCGACCTCGTTGACCCACGTGCGACCTACTTGACCTATTTGACCCACGCGCAACGTTGTTGCCCCACGCGCAACCTTGTTGCCCCACGCGCGACCTCGTTGACCCACACGCAACCTCATTGCCCCACGCGCGACCTTGTTGACCCACGCGCGACCTCGTTGACCCACGCGCGACCTCGTTGACCCACACGCGACCTCGTAGACCCATGCATGACCTCGTTGACCCACGCGCGACCTTGTTGCGTGCAGGCTTACAGCATGCCGTGGAGCATCACAAGTACATGGACCTGAACATCGACATTCAGCCGTCGTACGTCATCGTTCCGGAGAACGGCGTCTACAGCGACAGCGCCCACCTGCTCGTACTCGACCTTGGCGCTCTCACGATGCGCAGCGTCAAGGACAAGCGGCCGATGCTGCCACGAGTCGGCAGCACAGGTGCATAAATTATGAAAATTATGGAAATTAATTATTCAATTTGATTCTTCCATTCTCTTTGATTGTGATTCGATGTAGTTTTGCTGCTTTTTAGTTAATTTGCTGGTGTTTTAGCTGGTTGGTTTCTGGTGGTGTGATGTTTCTTTGGAGATGTTGATAGTATAGAATTCTGGATAGTAATGATAAGACTAATATATGTTATCAGCTTTGTGACTTTTTATTACTTTACTTGTTTTTATTAGTTTTTTTTTACTTTTAACCTTAATTGTTTACTTTTTTTTTGGTTTTATAGTTTTTATTACTTTGCTCATTTTTACTCACTTTAGATTTACCAACTTATTTACGACCTTACTTTTTCTTATTTCTAACATCTTTTTCTATTTGTATTTTTACTTGGTACCTTCTTACTCACTTGCTATTATTCACATTACATGCATTATTCACATAAGTTACTCTTGTTTTTTCGTCGAGCAGAGAAGGAGGGTTTTCTTCTTTCTAACGACTTCTTTTTCTATTTCTAATTTTACTTGGTACCTTTACTCACTTGCTTCCTTTCCCGTATTATTCACACTACGTACGTTATTCACGTACGTCACTATTGTTTTTCGTCGAGCAGAGAAGGAGGTGATGGACGACCTGAAGAGCCGTTCCTACGACAAGTTCGACATCGCGCTGCAGCGCGTTCAGGTGATGTTCGCCGAGCCGGGCGACGACTGGAAGGTGGCGCGCGGCGAGGCCGACTCCAGCCTCCAGCTTCTGAAGCCGTTCGACCTCAACGTTCAGCTCCACAAGGGGCTGATCGTCGACGACCCGCGCCTGCCCAAGGTGCGCGTGCTCAGCGAGCTTCCCAACCTCGCCATCTCCGTCTCCGACCACAAGCTGCAGCAGATCGCGCGCCTCGCCGCGAGCATCCCGACTCCGGAACCTGCCGCCGCTCCCCCCGCCGAGGCGGTCGTCCCGGATGCGGTCGCCGTCGACGACGGCGATGCAGAGAGGATCGCGCGTCGGGCGGCGGCGGTGGCGGCGGCGGCGAAGAAGAAGCAGGAGGGTCCGGCGGAGCAGCTGACGGACATTGAGCTGCGATTCGAGCTGCGGCGCTTCGCGGTGAGCGTGTGCCGGCGTGTCGAAACGCACGATGTTGGCATTGTCGCAATCGCCGTCGAAGGCGTCGTCGTCGAGGCGGCGGTGCGCACGTACGAGATGCGCGTTGGCGCGCGCGTCGGCGGCGTGTCCGTGCGCCACCTGCAGTTCAACGGCGCCGACGGCGCGCCCGTCGCGCTCGTCGGGACGCCGGCGGCCGGCCGCGACGACGTCGACCTCGTCAGCGCCACCTACGTGCGCGCGAACCGCGCCGGCCCCGAGTTTGCGACGACGTACGGCAACGCGGAGCAGGCGGTCGCCGTGACGTTCTCTCGTCTTGACGTGACGATGCACCGTGGTGCCCTCCTCCACCTCATGCAGTTCGGAAAGGATTTCGGCGAGAAGATGGCCGCTGCCGTGCCGAGCAAGCCCGAGGTCGCCGCGCCGCCGCCGCCGGACGACGCCGGCGCCCCCAAGCCGATCGTGGCGGCGGCGTCGCGGACGACGCTCGCCGCCGTGCCGCTCTCGGAGGAACGCCGGCGCCGCCTGGAGGAGATCATCGAGCTTCAGCTGGAGGCTCGGCTCGGCTCGATCGCGGTGTCACTGTGCGACGATGACGGCGCCGTGGCGGCGCTCACGCTCAGCGGGCTGCACGCCGGCGTGACGATGCGCCGCGAGTCGATCGCCGTCGCCGCGTCTCTACGCGACGTCGTCGTCGCCGACCCGACCCCGGGCGCCGCGCACCCGCGCATCATCTCGACGGTCGGAGGGGAGGAGCTCCTGAGCGCGCACGTGCGGCAGTACGCGCGCGCGACCGACGGCGACGCGTACGCCGACATGGACGCCGCGGACCTCGTTGTCGAGTTGTCCGTCGCGCAGCTTCGCGTCGTCGTGCTCGCGCGCTTCCTCGGCGACGTCGCCGCGTTCGCCGCCGCGTTCCAGAGCGAGGCGGCGCAGCGCGCGATCGCGGACGCCGGCGCCGCCGCCGCCGAGTCGGCCGCCGAGGCGGCGACGAACCTGCAGAGTAAGGCGACGCGCGTTCGCCTCGACGTGAGCGTGAGCGCGCCCGTCATCGTCGTGCCGCGCAGTTCGAGCGCGCTCGAGGCGATCGTTGCCGACCTCGGATGCCTGACCGCGCGCAACCGCTTCGTCGTGACCGGCGCGACGGACGCGAACGGACTTCCGTCCATTCTCGATAAGATGCTGGTCGAGTTGAACCGGCTGCAGCTGACGCGGGTGCGGCTGGACGCCGCGGGAGGCTGCGTGGCCGAGTGCGCGCTCATCGCTCCCGTGAACGTGTCGATCGAGCTGCGACGCAACCTGTGCGCCGCGTGGTACCGCGACATCCCCGAGATCGACGTCGGCGGGCAGGCGACGGCGCTCGACGCGACGCTCAGCCAGGAGGACTTCACGTTCGTGATGGCCGTGCTCAACGAGAACCTGCAGGAGGGGCCGACGCGCGCGCCGGCTCCCGAACCCCTGCCGGAGCTCACGCAGCGCGAGCTCGTCGAGAAGAGCGTCGTAGCGAAGAGCGAGAAGGTGGTGGCGGCGGCGGCGGAGGCGAAAACCGTCGCCGTGGAAGCGAAAACCGTCGCCGTGGAGGCGAAAACCGTCGCCGCTGAGCCCACTGCGACCGTGGTGGTCGCGTCGGACGCTGACTCGCCGCACGAGCGCGTCTGCTTCAAGTTCCAGTTCGACCGGCTCTCGTTCTCGCTGTACACGGGATCGTCAGGTCTGACGGCGGGCGCGGCGGCGCGCGATCCGGCGAAGGCCCTCGCGCGCTTCGAGCTGCAGGTGATGACCGCCGAGGGCACGCTGATGAGCGACAACGCCGTCTCCGCGCGCGTCGGCTTGTACAACTGCGTGATGGACGACATGAGGAGCGGCCGCGAGACCGGGATCACGCGGCTGATGGAGGCGCGGGCGGCGGCGGCTCACGACGGCCCCGGACATCACAACCTGCGCATGATCGACGTCAGCTTCGCGCAGACGCCGGCGAGCGACAAGCGCGTCGACGTCTCCGTGCGCAGCTTCTACGTCTGCGTCGTCATGGACTACCTGCTCACCGTCGCGGACTTCTTCACGAAGGGGCTTCCCGCCGCGCCGGCTCCTGCTCCCGTCGCTCCGGGGAAGCCCGCAGCCGCCGGGAAGAAGGAGGAAACCGCGGCGAAACCGGCGAAGGAGGTTCCGACGTCGAGTTTCGAGTTGAAGTTCACGATGGAGAAGCCGGAGATCGCGCTCGTGGAGGACGCGCGGGACCGCGGGACGCGCGCGCTCGTCGTCGACACCGACGTCGCGCTGAGCGTGCGCGTGTCGCCCGACGGCCAGCAGGTGTCCGGCAGCATCGAGCGTCTCCGCGTGGTCGCGTGCCCGCACGACCCGGTCGCGCGCGCCGCCTCCGTTCCCGCCACCATCGTGCAGCCGTGCGACATCACGCTGTTCGCGTCGGCGCCGACCGCCGGCGGACAGAAGGTCGATGTTGCCGTCGGCGACCTCGTCGTCGCCGTCTCCCCGGCAACGATCCGCACGGTGTCGGGCATCGTCGCGGCGATGGGGCAGGCCGAGCCGGCGGACGCCGCGCACGAGGCGCCGATCGAACTCGGCGCGCTCTGGCAGGCGCGCGCGCTCGCCGACTGCGACTTCTGGTATCTGCGCGGCGCGGAGGAGGGCGCGGAGGTGACGGAGGAGGAAGCCACGGAGGAGGATGCTGCGGAGGAGGAGGAGGAGCGCGGGGAGCAGCTGCTGCTGCGCGTCGCCAGCATCGTCGTGCGCGTCGAGGCGGGCGGCGTCGGCGCGCGCACGCTGCCGATGCTGACGCTCGAGAGCTCGCTGACGGCGGAGGCGCACGAGTGGAGCGGCGCGCTGCAGCTCGCCGCCGTCCTCACCGCCGAGATGGCCTTCTACAACGAGCGACTCGCCGTCTGGGAACCTCTCCTCGAACCCGTCGAAGACACGGCGGCGGGCAGCGGCACCGGCACGCGCATCCTGCGGCCGTGGGAGATCAATCTGCACGTCGATAAAAACCCGGCGGGGGCGGGGCCGACGACGCCGGACGACCCCGACATGGAGGTGGTCGTGTCGCGGCCGGTCGGTCTCGCCGTCAACGTCGTCTCGATGGACGTGATGCAGCTGTGCGTGACGAAGACGTGCCTGGACGTTCTCGCCTCGCTCGGCCGCGCGTTCGGAGACGCCGTCAGCCTGAAGGAGGAGCAGCGCCGCGGCGAGGAGGTCATCGACGCGCCCTGCGTCGTCCGCAACGCGACCGGAGTCGACTTCGTCGTCGCGCCCGACGACTCGTTCGATCCGCCGCAAGGGGGCGCCGCCGGAGGCGTCACGGTGCGGCACGGCGGGGTGCTGCCGCTGGAGTTCCGCGCGCCGGCGGCGGGAAGTCCGAAGAAGCACCAGTCGCAGCTGCGCGCGTCCGTGCGTCCGCCGCAACACGAGCTCACGCTGCGAGCGGGCCCCGGGGGCGACGAGCGGCGGCTGTCGGTCGCGCGCGCCGGCAAGCGGCTGTTCGCACTGCCAGGCGGCGCCGCCGGTGAGGCGTTCGTCGCGCAGGTCGACGCCGCCGACGGCCAGAAGCAGGTGACGCTGCGCGCGCCCGTGCGCGTCCGCAACCACCTCGCCGTCGCCATGGAGACGCACTACAAGGTCGACGGCCGGCTGGTCAAGGTCGGCACGATCGCGCCGGACGAGACGTTCGACCCGCCGCTCGCTGCCGTCTACTCCGCCGACGCCAACTTCTACTTTGCGCCGCTCGGCGGCGACGGATTCTCGCCGTCAAACGCGTTCAACTGGCGGCAGGAGCGCGGCGACGACGCGGCGGCGACCCTCGAGTGTCCGTCGACGAAGAGCGGTCACGTGGCGTTCTACGTCGCCGCGAGCCGCGAAGCCGAGACCGACGTCGTCGCCGACGGCAACGCAGCGACGACGACGACGGCGTACACGCTACACCTGCGGCCGACGGTGCTTCTCACCAACCTGCTGCCGTACGCGGTCGCGTACATGCTGCCGGGCACCGACGGCGGGCCGCGGCGGCTCGAGGCGGGCGTGACGGCGTCGCTGCACCACGCGCGCGTTGCCGACGACACGGCGATGGAGCTGACGCTCGCCGACGGCATGACGCAGGGCTTCAGCGGGCGCGTGGAGCTGCGCCGCGGCGCGGACGAACTCGCGCTGCTCACCTTCCGCTCGGACGACGGCCGCGAGACGGCCCACCTCGGCGTGCACACGCGCTGGGTCGGCGGCACGATGCACCTGGCGGTCTACAGCCCCTTCTGGATGGTGAACAAGACCGGTCGCACGCTGCGCTACCAGGGCACAGAGGGCGTCGTCGCGACGCACACCGCCGACCGCCAGGAGGCGCTGCTCTTCTCGTTCGGCGCGAAGGACTTCTTCGCGAAGAAGAAGGCGACGCTGCGGGTCGACGACTCGGAGTGGTCGGACAAGTTCTCGCTCGACACCGTCGGCAGCTCGGGCAAGGTCGCGTGCAAGGGCGGGAGCAACGGCGGCAGCGGCGCGTGCGACATCGCCGTTTCGATCTCGATGACGTCCTTCGGCCTGAGCAAGGTCGTCGTCTTCACGCCGTACTTCATGCTCATGAACAAGGCGCCGTACGACGTCGACTGCAAGGAGTTCATAACGGGAGCCGAGTGGACGACGGTTCCCGCCGGCGCCTGCCTGCCCTTCTACCCGCGCCAGACCGACAAGATCAAGCAGATGGTGGCGCGTGTGACGGGCGTCGCCGGCGAGACGAAGCCCTTCCTCTGCAACAAGCTGCACGAGACATTGATGCGGCTCGACAACGCGTACGGCGGCGTCGACGTCGACTGCCAGGTGAACGAGTCGTCGACGATCATCGCTTTCGACCGGTACCACGACGGCGCGGCGCCGACGCGCGTCGTCAACCACTGCGACGGCGTCACGGTGGAGTACGCTCAGCGCGGCGTCGAGGGCGTGCCGTGCCGGCTCGCGCCGCGCACGACCGCGCTCTTCGTGTGGCAGGACGCGCTCGAGTTGAAGCGAGAGCTGCAATGGTCGTGCGGCGAGCGCAAGAACCAAGTGAACGCGCTGCAGCGCGACGCTGTTGAGGAGTTGTTCGCGAACACCGACACGAAGGTCTACTTTGCGTCGTTCCTCGACGGCATGCAGCGCGTCGTCATGTTCACACAGGTACGTAGCGTTGTACTCTGTTGTGTTGATTTGTATTGTATTTTGTTTTATGTTGTTGAATTGTATTTGTACTGTATTGCATTATTTTGTTATATGGTATTGTATTGTACATGTTGTATTGTATTCTTGGTATAAGTATAGTCCTAGTCATGCTATTGTATAGTGCTGTATTGCATTGCATGGTTTCCATGTTGCATGTGTTTATTTGAACAAAGTTGAACATTGTTGTTTTGAGCAACCGGAAGCATAATAATTTTTAGTAGTCTGTAATGATGAGAGTAAGTTTGCATAATATTAATTTCAATATATATATCGACTGCTGTACTGAACCTGTTACGTGAAACTAAACTGTCGAATGAAATGAAATTTGCAGGATGAAACGAAAATGACGCGATGTGCGATAATGAGTTCGTATTTTGTGTGATTGTTCGCCCCCGCAGGACCTGGTGTTGGCAACGATGGCACAGCAGGCGGGTGAGCTGGAGGCGGCAGACATGGATGCCACCGTCGCTCTGAACGGCTTCGGCTTGTCGCTCATCGACGACACGACGCGTACCGACGTCTGCTACGTGTCACTGACGAGCAGTGGCGTCATCTGGGAGACGAAACGCAAACGATTCAAGGTAGGCGTTGCCAATCGGATTCATATTTTTTTAATGCAGTTAGTATGTTTCTGTTCGTGAAACTTTGGCGCTATAAGCGACTCTTATCTACACTTCCATTTTACTATCGACGTACTGATACTGTTCGTATTTAATATTTCGATTTTTATTTTAATATCGATAGTTTGATGCGTCATCACGGACGGACGTAGACGTAACAAGTGAGAATCCAAAAGCTTTTCTCAACTTTTTTTTCGACTTCAAAAGGATCTAAAGGATTTTTCCCCCCCAAATTCTTTTGTTTTATTCGATTTTTTCCCCGACCTCAAGGACATTAGAAGCTGAAGGATTATTTTTGAAAAAAGAAAAATTCCATGATTTTTGTTTCCGACCTCAAGGGCGTGATACTGAAGGGGAGCGAAATGTAGACGTGACAGGCTAGAATCTAAAAACCTTTTTTCTCAATTTCATTTCCAACATCAAGGGCATGAAGCTGAAGGAGAGCGAGATCGTCGAGCGGCACTACCAAAAGTACCTCGCCGACGTCGCAGCGGGCCGCAAGGCGAAGCCGCGCGTCCACACCGAAAACAAGATGGAGATCGACTTCGCCGAGATGGCGCTCTACAAGCCGCGCAAGTGCCGCGTGCGCCGCACCTACCAGCACGGCGTGTGGCTGAACGCGCGCGCGTCCGCGCACTCGACGCAGCTGCACGCGAAGCTTCAGCACGTTCAGGTCGACAACCAGCTTCCCGCGAGCGCGTTCGCCGTCGTGCTCGCGCCCGTGCCGCCGCCGCGGTCCGTCGCCGCCGAGAGCGTGCCGAAGCCGTTCGTCGAGCTGAGCGTGATGAAGCGCAACGTGGAGCACAGCGACGTGCAGCAGATCAAGTACTTCAAGGTCAGTGCTGAAGGTCGAGGAGGTGGGGCTGGGGGCAGGGAGGAGCAACGTGCAGCAGATCAAGTACTTCAAGGTCAGTGCTGAAGGTCGAGGAGGTGGGGCTGGGGGGAGAGCACAGCAACGTGCAGCAGATCAAGTACTTCAAGGTCAGTGCTGAAGGTCGAGGAGGTGGGGCTGGGGGGAGAGCACAGCAACGTGCAGCAGATCAAGTACTTCAAGGTCAGTGCTGAAGGTCGAGGAGGTGGGGCTGGGGGGAGAGCACAGCAACGTGCAGCAGATCAAGTACTTCAAGGTCAGTGCTGAAGGTCGAGGAGGTGGGGCTGGGGACAGGGTGGGATGGGGGGAGAGCACAGCGACCTGTAGCAGATTCAATACTTTAAAGGTCGAGTGCTGAAGGTCGAGGGCTGGCGGCTGGGGGCAGGGGTTTGGGATGTGGGGGCAGAGCACAGCACAGGTGCAGGCAAGATCAAGATACTTTCAAAGGTCAGTTCGCGAACGTCGTGCTGGATGGGAGTGGGCGAGGAAGGTCAGTGCGGATGGAGGGAGGGGGAGGGCACAGCCGATGTGCAGAAGATGACAGAACCTGTCAAGTATGGACGGCCCGAAGGTCGGCAGGATGGGTCGGGGGCAGGGGAAAGGTCGTGATCGAGGGTCGGCGGGATGTAATATAACTATCAGCAATGTCACTAATCAAATATTTAAAGGAAATCATACGACCACCAATATAGTATCTCTGGAGACGATAGCGTTCTAATTATGCCTCATATCGTTACGCAACGCACCAATCGTTGCAGTTTTCCAAGGCCAATTTCGCAATTTCCTATCTGAATTACATTCATTGTCCTATTTGTTTAGCGGTTCGCAATCCAGGAATGGCGTGCAGACGACCAAGGGCGTTCATCAACAGGCATGCTGGCGATGTTTGCGCCGGATCTGTCGACGTGCGCGCTCTAACGAGCTAGCGGCCGCATGGAGGCGGATTCGGGCGCGCTGACCCACGTCGACCTTGTTGAGACCTCGCGACGACCGTGCTCGCTGCCTGGACCGCGTAACTACCACGACCTCCTCCACTTTCCGCGCGGTAACGGTCGCGTGTAGCGAAATCTCGAACACAAACCTTTGCGCCAGATTCGGGCATCGCGTGCGCGGACGGTTTCTCGAAACGCGAAGTTCTACACTCGATATACTCGACAATCTATCCAGTTATAATCTATAATAATATATATATGTATATAATGGATAATCTATCCATCTATTCACTCGATCAATGCTATGCTCGACATTCCGTGCATATCTGCTTTCCGCGTGTTGTCGCCAGCCCGCTCTCACAACTTCTCCGTGGCTTGTCGCCACGGCGCTCTCTCACGTTCTCTTGTCGCCACTGCTCTCTTGTCGGCCACTGCTCTCTCCGCTCGTCTAGTCGCCATGCTCTGCGTCACGGCTCTGCTTGTCGCACTGCTCTCACTTCTCGTGTCGCCACTGATCCTGCTGTCGCCACCGCTTCTCTCACGTTCTCCTGCTTTTTCGCCCACGTCTCGTCCACGTTCTGCTTGTCGCAGCGTCTCTCACGTTCTCTGTGTCGCCACGCTCTTCACTTCTCTTGTCGCCATCCGCTCTCTCACGCTCTCGATTTGTCGCCAACTCGCTCTCGTCACGTTCTCTTGTCGCCACTGCTCTCTTGTCGCGCACCGCTCTCTCACGTTCTCTTGTCGGCCGACGCTCTCTGCACGTTCTCTTGTCGCCACCGCGCTCTCTACACGCTCTCATTGTCGCCACTCGCTGCTCTCACGCTCTCTTGTCGGCACCCCGCTCTCTCTGCGCTCATCATTGTCGCACTGGCTCTCTGTCGCCACCGTCTCTCCAGCTCTCTTGTCGCCAACTGCTCTCTCACGCTCCTCTTGTTACTGCTCTCTCAGCGCTTCTCTTGTCGCCACTGCTCTCTTGTCGCCAACCGTCTCTCGACGTTCTCTTGTCGCGCACTGCTCTCTCACGCTCTCGTGTCGCCACTGTCTTTCAGTTCTCATTGTCGCCACTGCTCTCTTATTGTCGGCCACCGCTCTATCAAACGTTCTCGTTGTCGCCACGCTCCTCTGTGCACGCTCTGCGTTGTCGCCCACTGCTCTCATCCTCAGCGTTCTCTTGTCGGCCCACTGCTCTCGGTGGTCGCCACCTGTCCTCGTCCGCTCTCTTGTCGCCCCTGCTGCTCTCAGCGCTCTGTCTTGTCGCCAGCCCGTCTCTCTCAAACGCTCTTGATCGCCACTGCTCTCAGGTCACGTCTCTCTGTCGCCGACTTGGCTCTTCTTATCGCCACTGCTCTTCTCCACGTTCTCTTGTCGCCATGCTCTCTTGTGCGCCACCCCGCTCTGCTCACGTTCTGTTGTCGCCACCGCTGCTCTCGACGTTCTCTTGTCGGCCACTGCTCTCTCACGCTCTCTTGTCGCCCTCTCTCTCACGTTCTCTTTGCGCGCACTGCTCTCTGTCGCCACCGTCTCTCTCACGTTCTCTTGTCGCCACTGCTCTCTCAACGGCCTCTGTGCACGCGCACTGCTCTCGTTGTCGTGCCGACCGCTCCATTCGCGCTCTCTTGTCGTCCCACCTCGCTTCCTCTCCAGCGCTCTCATTGTCGGCCACGGCTCTCTCACGTTCTCTTGTCGGCCACTGCTCTGTTGTTGCCACCGCTCTCTCGGGCGATCTCTTGTCGCCACCGCTCTCTCACGGCTCTCTGTCGCCGACTGTCTCTCGACGTTCTCGCTTGTCGCCCCCCGCTCTCTCCAGCGTTCTCGTTTGTCGCCACTGCTCTCTCAACAGCTCTTCTTGTCGCCACTGCTCTCTCGACGTTCTCTTGTCGCCAACTGCTCTCTTGTCGCCACCCGCTCTCTCACGTTCTCTTGTCGCCACTGCTCTGCTCACGCTCTCTTGTCGCCACTGCTCTCTGTCCGCACCGCCTCGGTCGCGCTCCTCCTTGTCGGCCAACCGCTTCTCTCGTTTCTTGTCGCCACGCTCTCTCCGCGCTCTCTTGTCGCCACCGCTCTCTCACGTTTCTCATTGTGCGGGGCCACGCTTTCGACGCTTTTGTCGGAACTGCTTCTCTTGTCCGCCACCGCTCTCTCGACGTTCTCCTTGCGCCACCGCTCTCTCGACGCATCTCATTGTCGCAACCTGCTCTCTCAAGCTCTCTTGTCGCCACTTAGCTCTCTCCACGTTCTCATGTCAGCCCACCCGCTTTCCACGTCTCTTGTGCCACTGCTCTCTCGACGTTCTCTGTCGCCACTGCTCTCTACTCTCTTGTCGGCCACTGCTCTCTCACGGTTCTCGTTGTCGCCACCGCTCTCTCCGCTCTCTTGTCGGCCACTGCTCTCTCACTTCTCTTGTCGCCACCGGCTCTCTCACGCTGCTCTGTCGGCACCGGCTCTCGTCGCGATCTCTTGTCGGCACTGCTCTCTTGTCGCACGCTCTCATCACGCTCTCTCGTGTTGCCACAGCTCTCGTCACGGTCTCTTGTTCGCAGCACTCGCTCTCTCTCACGTTGCTCTTGTCCGGCCACCGCTCTCTCACGCTGCTCTGTCCCACGCTCTCGTCACGCTCGTCTTGTCGCCACCGCTCTCTCGCGCTCCGTCTTGTCGGCCGACTGGTCTCTTGTGCCACCCGAGCTCTCTCGACGTTTTTCTTGTCGCCACTGCTCTCTCACCTCTCTTGGTCGCCGCACCCGCTCTCTCACGCTCACATGTCGCCACCGCTTCTCTGTCGGCACCGCTCTCTCACGTTCTGCTCTTGTCGCCACTGTCTCGTCTAGCTCTCCTTGTCGCCACTGGCATCTCTCACCGTTGCTCTTGTCGCCACCCGCTCTCTTCCGCGCTCTCTTGTCGCCACTGCTCTCTGTCGCACGCTCTCCATCCACGTTCTCTGTCCGCCACGCTCTCCGACGCTCTCTTGTCGGCCACCTCTCTCGACGCTCTCTTGTCGGCACTGCTCCTCACTCACGTTCTCTTGTCGCCACCGCCTCTGCGCGCTCTCAGCTTGTCGCCACTGCTCTCTTGTCGGGCCACTCGCTCTCTCACGTTCTCGCTTGTCGCCACGCTCTCCTGCGCTCATCTGTCGCCGACTAGCTCTCTTATTGCCACCGCTCTCTCACGCTCTCTTATCGCCACCGCTCTCTCACGCTCTCTTATCGCCACCGCTCTCTCGCGCTCTCTTGTCGCCACCGCTCTCACGCTTTCTTAGCGCCACCTCTCTCTCGCACTCTCTTGTCGCCACCGCTCTCTCACGCTCTTATCGCCGCCTCACCCCACATGCTAATACGTGACCAAACCACTCGACGCCATACGCTAAACATGGTGTACATATTATGATAAGGTAGCATTTCTACGCAGCATATATATATATACCAACATACACTTATATAATATGTACCAATATATATTTTATATACGTATATAATGTAATTTATATTTTAAGGTGCACATCAGCTTCTCTCAGGGCGGCACCGCGGCCGCTGCCAACGGCCGCCCGGCGGCGCCACTGCACGCCAACGTCGTCGGCCTCCTCCTCAAGAGCGTCGGCGTGACGGTCACCGAGATCCAGGACGTCGTCTTCAAGCTGGCGTACTTCGAACGCGAGAGCGCGTTCTACACGCAGGTGCAGCTGCAGGCGGAGGCGACGATGCACTACGTCGGGCAGGCGGTCAAGCAGCTGTACGTGCTCGTGCTCGGCCTGGACGTGCTCGGCAACCCGTTCGGCCTCATCACGGGCGTCAAGGACGGCGTCACCGACCTCTTCTACGAGCCGATGCAGGGCGTCGTGCAGGGCCCCGAGGAGTTCGCCGAGGGACTCGCGCTCGGCGTGCGCAGCCTCTTCGGCGGCGTCGTCGGCGGCGCGGCCGGCGCGGTCGGCCGCATCACGGGCACGCTCGGCAAGGGCCTCGCCGCGCTCACGCTCGACGACGACTACCAGCGCAAGCGGCAGGAGCAGCTGAACAAGCGGCCGGCCAACCTGAAGTCCGGGCTCGCGCAGGGCGGCAAGGGGCTCGTCATGGGCGTGTGGGACGGCGTGAGCGGCGTCGTGCTGAAGCCGGTGGAGGGCGCCAAGCAGGAGGGCGCCGCCGGCTTCTTCAAGGGCGCCGGGAAGGGTCTGATCGGGCTGGTCGCGCGGCCGACGAGCGGCGTCGTCGACTTTGCGAGCACGTCGCTGGAGAGCATCCGCAAGGCGACCGACATGTCGGAGGAGGTGAGCTCTTCTCTCGGTGTCTCTCTCTCTCTCTTGGCGTAAAGAGCCTACAGTGACGGGTGCGCACGGGGGGGAAGGAACCTCTTAACATTCAGCTTCTTCGAAAGCTTCCGCTGCTGGTGGGGAAATCCGCAACATGTCCGTTGTCCGTCCGCAACGTGTTTTTTCTCCATGTCTTTTATCGCTTCACGTCGTTTCTCCATGTCTCGCGCGTCGTTACGTTTGTGCATTGTTGTTAACTGTTCGTCTGTCGACAGATTTCCGTCTTGAGAAAAATTAGGAAAATGTTTTTTTTTAGAATTTACCATTAAAATTTAGATTTTATAATTAAAAAAAGTGAATTGCATCTGATGATCTTAACCCATGGTTTTCGTTAACACCCGTGTGTGTGAGGGTAGAAAATACACGGGAGCGATTCACGATTCGCTCTTGAAACCTCCGAAATCGCTCCCGTGAGGCTCAAAATAGCTCCCGTAAAATGTTTGACGAGAGCTATTTTTCCCAGACTTGAAAAAAAGAGCTCCCGTAAAAAAAAGTCATTTTTTCCCCTGGTGTGTGTGTGTAGGTTAGGCGACAGCGGCCGCCGCGGATGATCCACGCAGACGGCGTTATCCGGCCCTACCAGCTGCGTGAGGCCGAGGGCAACCAGATACTGCAGGACGTTACGTGCAGCGGATCAAGTACTTCAAGGTCAGTGCTGAAGGTCGTCTGGATGGGAGTGGGGCAGAGGGTCAGTGACTCAGTGGGATGGGGGAGGGGGAGAGCACAGCGATGTGCAGAAGATAAAGAACGTCAAGATGGACGCCGAAGATCGTCAGGATGGGTCGGGGGCAGGGGAAAGGTCGGTGCCGAGGGTCGGCGGGATGTCATATACCTATAGCAATTGTCATATAAATATTTAAGAAAATCATACGACACCATATATCATTGTGCAACGTATCTCAATTATCCTCATATCAGAGATGCCAACCACTACGCTTTATCCGTATTTTATACGAATTTCGTTTGCATTTTGACCACTACGACCAGTTTGCATACAACTACGATTTTTATTACGATCGAAAAAAAATCATTTTGGTCATATTTCAAGTGTTTTGTTTCAGTGTTACATTGATATAACATGATTGAAAATAACTACATGTATTTAGCAGCAAATATCAGTGTGAACTTATTGTCATTTTGGGTCCCAGAATGCAGGAAATTGCATCTCGGAATCAAAAAATTTCCGGGTGGTGCATGTCCCGAACCTCCTAGCATATTCGGGTCACTGCGTGACCCTCGGACTACAGATTTCAGACATCTTCACTACAGTTTGCTCAGAAAAGTGTTGGCATCTCTGTCACATTGTTACGCAACCACATCGTTGCATTTTCCAAGTCAATTTCCACATTTTCTATCTGATTACATTCATTGCCCTATTTGTTTAGGTTCTCATCCAGGAGATGGCGCTGCAGGCCGACCAGGGCTTTATCAACGGCATGCTGGCGATGTTTGCGCCGGGTGTCGACGTGCCGCTCTACGAGCCGCGGCAGATGGAGGCGGATCGCGCGGTGACCCACGTCGACCTTCGTGAGACCCTCGCGACGACCGTGCTCGCTGCTGGACCGCGTAACTACTACGACCTCCTCCACTTCTCGCCGCTCAAGGTGCGTGTAGCGAAATCTCGAGACGCAAACCTTTGCGCCAGATTCGCGTGTGCCGGTTCTCGAAACGCGAAGTTCTACGCTCGATATACTCGACAATCTATCCAGTTATAATCTATAATAATCTATATAT
>NW_014577168.1:361474-380455 GCF_000485595.1 Priapulus caudatus | reverse complement strand
AGAGAGTACGTGAACCAACCACTCAGGACGCCATATCGCTAAAACATGATGTTAGAAAAAAAGCATCATGATAAGGTAAGCATTTCTACGCACATATTATATTATAATTACCAACATAGCACTTATTTATATGTACATATTTATTTACTATACGTATATAATGTCATTTATATTTTTAAGGTGCCAACGATAGAGTTCTCTCAGGGCGGCAACCGTACGGCGGCCAGCCTTGCCACGTGCTCGCCCGGCGGCCGCCACTGCACGCCAACCTGGTCGTGGCCTCCTCCTCAAGAGCGTCGGGCGTGAAGCGGTCACCGAGATCGCAGGACGTCGTCTTCAAGCTGGCGTACTTCGAAGCGCGAGAGCGCGTTCTAGCTACAGCAGGTGAGCTGGTTCAGGCGGAGGCGACGATGGGCAGCTACGGTCCGGGCAGCGGGCGGCAGCAGGTGTCGTGCTCGGTGCGATCGGCTGGCCTGAACCCGTTCGGCCTCATCAGCTCTGGGCTCAGGACGGCGTACAACCGGACCTCGTTCTACGAGGCCGATGACAGGGCGTCGTGCAGGGCCCGGGAGTTCGACCGAGGGACTCGAGCGCTCGGAGCTGCGCATGCGCTCTATTCTTACGGCGGCGTCGTCGGCGGCGCGGCGGCGCGGTCGGGCGCATCCGGGCGCGCTCGGGCAAGCGGCCTCGCCGCGCGGCACGCTCGACGACGACTACCAGCGCAAGCGCGCGACAGCTGAACAAGCGGCCCGGCGAACTGAGAGTCCGGGCTGCGCAGCGGCGAGCAAGGGGCTCGTATGGGCGTGTGGGACGGCAGTGAGCAGGCGTCGTGCTGAAGCGGTAGAAGGGCGCGCAAGCAGGAGGCGGCCGCCGGCATTTCTCAAGGGCCGCCGGAAGGGTCCTGATCGGCGGCGTTGCGCGGCCAACGAGCGGCGTCGTCGACTTTGCGGAGCCAACGTTCGCTGGAGAGCATCGCAATACGGCGATGCGGACATGTCGGAAGGAGGTGAAGCTCTTCTCCGGTGTCTCTGCTCTCCCTCTCTTGGTGTAAAGAGCCTTACAGTGACGGCGTGCAGCAGGGGGAAGGAACCTCTAACATTCAGCTTCTTCGAAAGCTTCGCTGCTGGTGGGAATCGCCAACATGTCCGTTGTCCGTCCGCAACGTGTTTTTTCCCCTAGTTTTTATCGCTTCACGTCGTTTCTCCATGTCTCGCGCGTTGTTGCAGGTGTACATTGTTGTTAATTGTTCGTCTGTAGACAGATTTCCGTCTTGAGAAAAATTCGGAAAATGTTTTTTTTTAGAATTTAACATTAAAATTAACATTTTATAATTAAAAAAAGTGAATTTGCATCTGATGATCTCAACCCATGGTTTTCGTTAACACCCGTGGTGTGTCAGGGTAGAAAATACACGGAGCGATGAGCGATTCGCTCTTGAAACCTCCGAAATCGCTCCCGTGAGGCGCTCAAAATAGGCTCCGTAAAATGTTTGCCGAGAGCTATTTTTCCCACAGACTTGAAAAAAAGAGCTCCTGTGAAAGAAGTTATTTTTCTCCCTGGTGTGTGCGTGTAGGTGAGGCGACAGCGGCCGCCGCGGATGATCCACGCAGACGGCGTTATCCGGCCCTACCAGCTGCGTGAGGCCGAGGGCAACCAGATACTGCAGGACGTCAGCAAGGGCAAGTTTGCAAAGACGGACACATACGTGTCGCACCTGGTGCTCGACCTCAAGGAACTCAAGTACATCCTGCTCGTCACCGACAAGCGAGTTGTCATGGTGAACAAAGGTACGTATGCGGTGCCTAGTTGCCAAGTTACGAAACACGGTAAAAATTTTCGTACCTTGTGTATATATTGTGTCAGGAAAAAGTCTGTTTGACTAAAATTTAAAAAAAAATAAAAATTACAAATAAAATTAAAGGTAAGATTAAAATTCACCAACTTAATATTAAAATTATATGTAAGACTAAAATCTAGACTTGTTTCTTCCATGGTTTTTTTTTCTGTGAAGGCGAGCTGTTCGGGCAGTGGGTGAGCGACTGGACGTACACGTGGGAGGAACTGAAGGAGGCGCCCACCTGCCACGACCACACGATCAAGGTCATCTTGAAGGAGCCGAAGAAGAAGAAGCTCGGGCTGTTTGGCAGCGGCATGGCCGGCAAGTCGGTCAGCGCGCCCGACCACGCGTCCGCCGAGTGGATCACGCGCCACCTCGCCGAGTCGTACGCAGCGTGGAAGGCCCAGCAGTCGCAGTAGCTCGGCTTCGTATGAGCGCACGCGAGTAGCTGCCCGGTCGTAGCCGTGGCAGGGTCAGTATCTGCCTGGTCGTAGGCCACAGCAGGGCAGTAGCTGCGTGAGCGAGGTGGTTTCCCTGTCGTAGCCGCGGCAGTCGCATTTACCCCGTACAGACTGCAAAATTTGATCCCACATCGAACTAGTCCGGGCTAGGCCTGTGCCAGGCGTGCGATATATTCGCAGCCTACAGACACAAAATGTTGAACCGTGCTAATTTTGCATGGGTTGACTGCGCATGCTCAGTTTGTTTTGTCACTCAGCAGACAGCTACTGTACTTTTATGTGACCGAAATAAAGCTGTGCGCATGCGTATTGCGAAATTTAGTGCGGGCCTGGCACTGGATTGCGTACCACTCACAGTTTAGCATGGGCCAACTAAGTATGGACTAACTACTAAGCGGGCCTGGCCCACCTCCATTTGCGGGGTTAATTTAGTCTTGCCCAGTGCTGCATATTTAGCATGGGATAGCGTGTACACACTGCAAAAATTTAGCTCGTGTCAGGCCCAGACTAGTTTGATGTGGTATCAAATTTGGCATCTGTACGGGGCAAGTCGCTGCGTGGCGCGTCGACGCTGCGCGAGAGAGGTGGTTTCCCTGTCGTAGGCGGACGCACGCACACTCAATTTGCTTCCTCGGGTGCTACGCGAGCGGTAATTGCATGGGTTGCTGGTTAGGTTGCGGTAATGTGGAGATATGGTGCGTAATCATTTCATGCTGCAGTGAGATGAGCCGTTAGAGGCCTCTCTTTATGTAAAATGCATTAGAAGTCTGTTGAAGAACTAACGTCAATGCTAAAGCCCGGCGCACACGCGAGTAATTTTACTCAAGTAAAATGACGCATGCGTCAAAATACTCAACGAAAAACCACCGTTGAAAATGCTCAACGAAAATCCGCTGCACACGTGAGTATATTGACGCATGCATCATTTTACTTGAGTAAAATTACTCGCATGTGCGCCGGGCTTAAGCTCGATTAACTACGCTCTAGCTGAGCGCTCGTCATATAATAGAGCTAGGTAACGTGAGGTTCATCTATACTGGATGCTTGTAACGTGTGTGTGTGTGCGTGTATGTGTGCATCAATGTGCTTGACCACCCTTAACCAAACAACTGGCTTGCATTGATAAAATTGAAAAATGGCTGACACGTATGCAAATTAGATGATGCTAAGATCGATCTGGTTTACTAAGTAATAAGTAACTAACTGTTTTAGTGGGTGCGTATACCGACGTGTTGCTTTGTGTCTGTACACTAGAGTAAATAGTAAACTAGTATCATTTTCTCAACACTGTGAATTCCATGCTACTATTCCACCTTGTTTCGTCATGAATTTATCGATACTCGTACGGTAGATGCGTTCAGGATTTTATCTCACTCTGATGTTGACAAGGTCTGATAAGGTGGGGACAGTTGTGTTACGCTGTCGTTCCAAACTCGTGCAATGGAGGGAAAAACAAAAAACAATCAACTGAGATTAAGTTTCTAATACTTGCCGAGTTTTATTCTGATGTACATATAAAATCAACATATCAGTGGCACACGTCCGATAATGCACATGCTTAAAAAATCTGATTACTTGTTCGTACTGTTATTTTGGAATCATATGCACAATACTCCACTGTGTATAATATTATGGTATAACCAGCTATAATAGACCACAGTAATTGCGTTCTTTTCTGTGCAGGCTTATTGTGATGTAGCGTAAAATTGTGTGTAAAACTCGAATGAAATACTCTGGAAAATAGTTCCTGCCTAAGTCAAAATAAGAACCCGGTCGTATGATTTTTGTGCTGTTGTGTTTTGTATCCATCCCATATTTGATGATGACATTGAAAAATTAGATATATTATTATAGTTTTGTGTGGGTAGTTTTCTTCCGCTGTTGTGTATTTCGCAGTACGTCTTGTTGCGAAGAGATCTTTTTTGTTTTGTTATGCAATGCTTGTAAAAATATTTGGTGTGATTTCAGTCCATTTGGTATCATAAGTTGTACACACTCAATAATTCTCTTCATTTGATGTTTCATGAAATTCAGTATTAAATGTTTTCTATGATACCGTTTCATAATGGCTAAACATTTTGGCCGCATTTTCTCCCAATCAAATCTTCAGAGAAAAAAATGCCTACTAAACTGAATCAAATTACAGCATCCCAATGTGTATATATTTGCGTGTAAAAGTAACCAAGGCAGTGGTGGTCTATTTTATTAGATGTGCTAGGGCGAACCCTTGGCGCAAACTGTTTATTGTAAACAGCCATGGCTGCATGCTAGCTTCTATCTTCTAATTAAAAGGCTACGTAATTTACCCCCTCTCCCGTAGTTCGACAAGTAAATGCTACATTAGAATTATAATGGAGTTGGCACTACATAAGCATAATGAACCATTAAAATGTTCGTGCACGTAATTTCGTTGTTGATCATTGTTTTTAGCAAATTTTCTTCGTTCGGGATTATTTTGGGTTTACACATTTTCTGTGAAATGCCTAACCAACCGGTCTTCTTCTTCTCGGGTCACTGCACTACACTTGACCTGGCCACTGCAGCACCTTGCACGGTGGTTGCAAAACCTCAAGGCCTCCAGGTCTACAGGGCTCTGGTAATACCACACTACACTACACTCGACCTAGCCGTACTGCAGCACACAGGACCTTGCATAATGGTTGGAAACCTCAAGGCCTCCAGGTCTACAGGGCTCTGGTAATACCACACTACGTACACTACACTTGACGTAACCACTGCAGCACACAGGACCTTGCACGGTGGTCAAAAACCTCAAAGCCTCCGTGTCTACAGGGCTCTGGTAATAGGGGACATTCCAACCAACTGGTAGAAATTCGCTTACATGAGAACGACGGTGGCTGGCGTTAATTACTTGCGTAATTATGTAAATGCATAGAAGTACATCAAGTAAGTTGATGAGCGGCTGATTGAATGAAGCAACACTATCGAAACACTAACACACGGAAAGTCACATTGAGGCTGCCAGGGTCTATGTCCCCCAGGGTACTGCCGGAACGTACCCTTGGTACGGTCCGGTATACCGGAACGTATCGTGGTACTATCTAATATGCCGGACCGTACCTCGCCTACTCCACTAATGAGTTTAGGGAGTTGCCTACGCCTACTCCCTAACCCTAACCATATTAGATAGTTACCAGGGTACGTTCCGGCAGTACCCTGGGGGACATAGACCCTGGCAGCTACACTGAGAGTTATGTGCAGCACGTATGATCCATCAAATTATGGTTAGCGAGAAAGAGGGAGTGAGCCAGCACATGGGCATGCGTGCGTGCGTGAGAGAGAAAGAGCATGCAAGAAAGATGGCTTCCTTCGTGCAAGCTCGCCTTTTCTCTCGCCTCTTCGGCTTAAACGCTTAGCGTCAGTCCTACCTACATTATTCCCTTTATAGCTACACGTCGCTGACGTGTCCGCGCCCTATCCATGCACACTAGTATGTAGTAAGCTGGCTTAGGCAGGGGCGGATCCAGGATTTTTGAAAAGGGGGGAGCTTCCACTTTCTGATCTGTTTCCATGGCAACAATAACAACTAAACTGAAAATAACAGCACAAGTATGCATTGGTAGCATTCTTGTAAATATAGCTAACTAATGATATAGTGCAATTAAAACTGAAATAAGAGCAAACATAGGGTGTAAAATGAGATTTACCTGAATTTTTACCTGGTGAGGTCAATTTGATGACGTCACAGGTCATCACAGTGGGGTCACTGAGAGGTCAAATTACGGCTATCACTTACCTTTTGTGGGAACTTACCTCATATTAATACCAGGGTAATTGGTTAAGAAATGTATAAGATATAACTAATTAAGTCACGAAAATTGGTAAAAATGCTCCAAAAATGTACCATTTTGCTCCCATTTTGCTCCCCTTCCCAAAAATGGGTCAAAATGTTGTCACAAAAAAGCCCGTAACTCGTCACAGGAGTGGATTTTTTTAATTCTGTAAACGGATCTCTGTTTTTTGTGACTGGGGCTATCGAATAAGCTTAAAAATGCCATTGGGGGTCATTTATAAAAAAATGACTAGCTACTATCCCTACTCCCGGTAGTGTACTGTATATACACCGGGTAACCGATCGCGACGACAGCCTTTATGCAAGCGGGCGAAGGTGAATATACAACTGAACATCGGTAACTTCCCTAACAAGAACCTTTAACAACACAAGTTCCTTCCTCTAACTTCCTTCCTTCTAACAAGTTCCTTCCTCTAGAACAAAATTTGTATTGAAACTCAACAAAAACGTCAGTAACAACCAGTGCCAGTACACTTCCAGTAGGTGTAGTAGGTGTTTGATTTGTAAATGTCACCTGCTGACAGACACAAAAACAGGCTCGCCCTTTATATAAGAGATTATGCACATAATATATACTCATGAGAACCTATGTCTACACCAAGGATTTTTTATATTCAAATAAAAACAATTATTTTGTAACCACTTAAAAGTATTCTTTGCGGTTTTTATTGTTCATATAGTATAAAATTTATGCATAATACGAATAGACTAATTATAGTAATTATGTCACACGCAAATTATAGGCGTTTATCTCTCTTTCTAATGGCAATGAGATTGAGAACAGAACAAAAAATTTATTATACTTAATTATATTTACCCCCACCACAATCTACTTTCTCTTCAAATTAACTTCATTTTTGAAATAGTACAATTACTGAATTAGACATCATTATTACAGCTCCTCGAGCAGAGGTAAAAATGATGACGATTGAAATAAGTACAGTAATTTACGATAGATGGCACCAAAAACGCTGTTGGCAAAGTGACAAAAATGGCGGAGAGAAATTGTTGATTTTACAAATGTCATCTAAAAGAGGTCCAAATGAGAGGTAACGTCCTGTATAATCTGATTAAATACTTAGCGTAAAGAATTATGTGTCATTTGTGAGGAGGAGAATCACTAATAGTTATGTAACGAATTAAAAATGTGACGTGCACCATGGATAGCAAAATAAAATAAACGAGAATATTCACGCAGTTGAAAAAACTAGACGGTCCTAGGTCTACGTATGCAAAACTGCGACTGTGGGCGTTCTCTGCCTCCTTTACTCTTTAGCAGCAAACTATCTACTGTCTTCTGACTTTAATGTAAACTTGTTAATAGTCTTTTAGTGATTTCCTGTGTGAAATCGCAAGTCTACCATTATTAATTACTGTCTGATAACTAGGCCTATGCCTTTCATTCAATTAAAAAACAATTGAACCAGCACCAATATGGCAATAACATTTAAGTTTTACTGTAACACTGTCAGTTGCAGCAACCTCTTTGTGAAAATCACTAATCATGGTTTCTCTGCAGTTACAGGTCGTTGCCTCTATTACAATATTAATAAGTTAACTGACATAGCCTTTGTTCACAGCGACAGAGCAGTGTGTGTAAATTCGCTTCTTAACTCCCAGGTGGCCCTTAGTCCGCAAATGCAGACGTAAACTCCGCTTTGCTAATCTGAGGGTGCGGGTTTATCGTCTGCAGTCACCCTTGTAAAAATTGTTGCAATTTTTGTTGCGGGCATTGGATAGGTGAATCTAGTAGCACTGAGGGCGTGACGGGGGTATATCCGACCCAAAATATTGTTTTGGAGATAGCATCTAGACCGCGCCAGCCCACGTGGAGCGCCGTACGCGTCTTCGTTAAAACCTCTGTGATAGACGTGACGCTATATTCGGCAGTAGCCCACGTCATCACGTAGCGGCGAATGAGAGAGCGCGTGGTCGCTGCGTGACAGCATTTCTTAGGGTTTCTTGTAGGATCTACTACGTGTTACCCGTAAGGCGCGCCACCGCCAAAAATTAATATGGGCCGTTTGGAGATGGCCTCTAGCCGTCGATGCCGAAATGTCGGTTGGATTGCGCCCAGTTTTCGTGGAGTTTGTTTTTAGACCCCTGTCTCAGATATTAGATATCAAACAGACATTATTATGTGTTGTTTGTGCACAGCGGCGTGCGTGCGTGCGTGCGGTGTAGTTGTGTGTTGCAGAGGAGCATTTGAACGGCATTTACAGGAAGTTATCGGCAATAATAGGCGAAAGAGTAGAGAAACATTAAGACTGGTAGTAAATACATTTCGTGTTTATATACTTTTTTTTTTATTGAGACGTTTCAAGTGCCTGTGATATGAAGGCTGCAGCCTGTAGTGCTAGATATGGTATAGAATCATGTACTGTATGTATATTGTATACTGTTCTCTCTAGGTAGTAAACCTAAATACACTGTTGAGTTCAGTCCCACAGCTAGCTGGTAGAGCTTATCTCTAACCGTACACATGTATGTATATTCCTTTGCGCTGCCACAGGTTCAGTCTGATACCAGCACCACCAGTGTTCATTGCCTCGTCGCAGAAAATCATTTTGTAATTAAATTCACTGTACCGTCGCTGGCATTATTGTGCGTTTCTAACTTAATTAACAATTTTCTTATTCACAGGATGTTCGTGAACGGGAGGAATTTGAAATTAGCCATTTGCCTGGAGCTATACATGTAAAGCCTTCTACTGCAAAGGATCTGCTATGGCAACAGATATTCAATGAAGAAGCCAGACGTATACATACCAGGAGTAGATACTTCAATAAACAAGGGAAATTCGTCATTTATTAGCCTTAGAATATCTACGATTTACTATGCGTAACTCAACCAACTTGAGCTCAAATCGTACACAGTACATTCGCCTAGCATCGTGCAAAATCGTTTCCTCTTATACACCCGCAATCCGGAGATACAGACTAAAACGTACGACACGATTTTCCATTATGTTGCCAGTAAACTGAATGTGTAAACCGCCTAACTCGAAGCAAAAGGCAGCTGTAAATAGGTCAAAGATTAGCTCAGCGAGCCACACCGCATCGCCGAGGGCGCACGAGTCAGTAGTAGCTGCCTTTTGTTTTGAGTTGGGCGGTTTACACATTCAGTTTGCTGGCAACATAATGAAAAATTGTGTCGTACATTTTAGTCTGTATCTCCGGATTGCGGGTGTATACGAGGAAACGATTTCGCACATTGCTAGGTAAATGTACTGTGTACGATTTGAGCTGAAGTTGGTTGAGTCACGCGTAGTAAATCGTAGGTATTCTAAGGCTAGTAAATGACGAATTTCTTTTGTTTATTTAAGTCACACTCCTTCTCTATTATCTACTTCTGATACATACATATCAGGGTGCTACGAAAAACTACAGTGTTATGAAACTGGTTGCCCGGAGGCAAAAGTCACTTGCCCGAAAAACATAAAGAAAGAAGAATTTTTTTTTATATGAATTTAAATGGTAAATAACGTAAATGAAGGTCCAACTAGTCAACATCCAGCGTTTCACTTAACGGCATGGTAGAAAGTTGAACAGCTGATACGAGTTTGTATACAAAATATATTCATGTTGGGACACAGCACGCAGTTTGTTTTAATTTTAAAATTTTTCAAGTGTCAGTTTATTATCAAAATCCCACCACACTATCACAATACATTAATAAAATATGTTCGCGTTTATTTTGGGGCTGGATCGTAAGCGCAGAGAATATAGCGGTGCATACATGCATATATAATAGACTGACAGCACAGTATACAGTGTATCTGTTTTTGTGTACTTCAGCAAAGAAAATCCTCGTTCAGTTGCAGTGGAGGGGCAAACATTTGAGGTAGCTGATCACGTAATGACCATGCCTAGCCTGGGGGCCGGGTTTACATGTTGCTGTGTGCATGTTGTGTACATCACTGTATCCACCGATTGATTCATTCGCATTGTGTTTTTTTCATTCAAATCTCGTCGTAGCAAGGCAGCTTATATCTGTGCAAAACAATGCAAGGGACGGGTGGAAACAGAAGAAAAATATCATTATGTCTAGACATTTAATAAAAAAAACTTGCTTGCCCATACGGGCACGTGCAATTTCAAGCTACTTGCCCGGGGGCGAATTTTGGTTGCCCCGGGCAAGCGGGAAAGTGGTTTTGTCGCGCCATGCATATATATAGATAGATATATATATAGCTCAGGATTGCTAATCAGTTTCATTTCTTATTTAAAAATCTAGCTAACTAATATTGAAAATGATAATTCATTGATGCCAAGTTCGGGTTACATTGCTGAAAGACGGGGTACTGCTATTATAAAGCTTGGTAGACGCTATAGGGAAATGCCACCAGACACTACTGACAGCATACAGAATTTGTTGTCAACACTATATTCTTGCACAGTTTTGAACAACTGCTATGCTCTTGCTGAACGTGTAGCTATTACTGATGCTTCTGTTAAATTTGACTGGTTCTTTATTATGTTTGCAGAGAAAAAAGAGCATATCACAATTGTGTGCTATTGTTCTATTGGTTACCGCTCTTCGGTAATGGCACAACAAATTAACGAATTGAAGACGACAGGTAGGGAGCAAAATTTAGCAAATGATTAATAGATAAATGATAAATACATTGTAACGTCACAATGTGCACGTCTGTATACACATCTTTTGACAAAATTGGCATTTGCTTTCTTTCAGATGCAGAATTTGGAGAAATGATTGATGTGTACAACTTGGAAGGAAGTATCTTCCACTGGGCGAATGAAGGTCAACCACTGGTGGATAACCGTGGTGACAGCACCAAATACGTGCATCCTTTTAGTGCAGTCTGGGGAAAACTTCTCAACTCAGAACTGAGAAAATCTAACTGAAATGTATACTATATACTATATAGCTAACTCCAATCGTGTATTTGAATTAACTAGGTTATACAACTAGGTTAATAATGCAGATGGGGTCGTTGTCGTATCAGATACTACAGATATGTACCCGAGTAAGTTTTATGTTGTTTAGTATTATGTTTATATTTTTATATGAGGGTATGTTTATGGTTAGGGTTAGTGTTAAATAGGGGGGGGGGGTATACATATCTGTAGTACCTGATACAACAACGACCCCTTGAGCATTAATAATACAATCAATTGCAAAAGATGTGTGCATGCATGCGTGGTTGCATGCATTTGCTTGGGCGTGTGGGTAGGTGTTTTGTAATATTGTATTCTAATCGTATTGTAGATGTTTTCACGCTGCAACTATTTATATATAACTAGCTGGGCTACCCGGCGATGCCCGGGATTTTTTAGGGGTTACTGCTTTTCTGCTATTTCATACGTTTTGTGCTATTGCTTGCGTTTCGGCATTTCATGCGATTGCCTGATTTTGAGCCTGACTATAGTTGAGCGCTATAGGATTGCTGTTCTAGGATTCGTCTTGACTTTTCTGCTGCAGTGTATAGTCGAGCGCTAGGATTGCTGTTATTGTTCACTTTTCTGCTGCGCTAGTATTTTTTGGGGGGAAATCTGGGCCAAATCCTATTTGACAACCCCAGGTTTAAAAACCCTAACCCTAACCCTAACCAAACTCACGACATGGGTGTGTAAACGCTATGAAGACCGAAATCTGTTGTTTGTTTTTTTGCCCTTAATTTGGCGTTTTTGTGCAAATTGTTTTTGGCCTAAAATGCATCGCTCGCATCCAAAGGCGTCGAAGCAATAAAATAGCTGCCGCGGCTTTGGTGCATTAGGGCGAGCCCCGGAGCGAAGCCACCCTAGCGGGCTTCTGGGGCATGCCCTCCCCGTGAAAATTTTGAAATCTACAAGGTAAATGGTGGGCTCTGGGTGCATTCTGAGCATTGTGATTTAGCACAAAAAAAGTGTGTTTCACTGCTAATTTTAGAAAAATACATGAATGATTTGAAAGATTTGTTGCTTAACATAGAATTAAAATATTCAATAATGACCAAAAACTCCAAATTTATTTTTCTCACTTTAACAGTGGAGTAATATTCACTGTAATAATCATCACTGAATAATAATCACTGTAATGCTGATTGAGAATATACCTCACGGGTGACCTCTATACTGTCTCAAGAAGACAGACAGACAGATAGATCCGGCGATTTATTGTAGGGAGATAAATACGAAAAACTCGAAAATACGAATCCCAGAGTGCGCTGCGCGAAAAAAATACAGCCCAGCATGGAGCATTTATACCTTTTAGCAGCTAGTCGCTGTAACGACGCTTTTTGTCTCTCCTTTCGAAGCCGTAACTAAGGTAATAGAACTAACAAACATTAACTTAACTTTCTAAGGTAATATTAAACTAACAATCTAAGTAAAGAACTAACAAACCTTTAACTTAACTTCTAAGGTAATTAGAAACTAACAAACTTATACTTTAACTTCTAAGGTAATAGAACTAACAAACTTAACTTAACTTCTAAGGTAATAGAACTAACAAAAATAGCCGACAATAGACCTTTCAGCAGTATCAGTAGTCCGTGTACGACGCTTTTGTCTCTCCTTCGAAGGCCTAAACTAAGCCGGTAATAGTAACTAAACAACTTAACTTACTTCTAACGGTATAGATTATTAACAAACTTAACTGTAACTTCTAAGGCTAATAGAACTACAAAAATAGTCGAACAGCAGAAATAGCGGTCAAAATGCCAAATTCAAATGGCAAATCAAGTCGGATGCCGTATGGTATGGATGGACGTGTATGCGAATGAATTTTTAGCAGGAGCATATATAAGCCCGCCACCTCGCGGGACATTTTCTTAAAATAATAAATAATTTTAATTTGTAAATTTTAATACTTTTATTTTTGCTATTTTTTTTTTTTTGCGGACCTTGTTTTTTGGCATCGCGGAGCATGCTGATAAGAATATATATGATTTGGGCGCTGTGAGCTTCTTACGGGCGGGTGGCAGCGGAGATAGTCAGAAGGACAGCATTGACCATATAAGCAGAGAGCGAATATATGCGCACCTCGCGGACATTTCTTTAAAATAATAAATACTTTTTATTGTAATTTTAAACTTTTTTATTTTGTGTATTTGTTTTTTTTTGGAACTTGCTATTAGGCATTCGCGACATCGCTGATTTAAGCAATATATATGCGTGCTTGGGGGTGAGCTCTTACGGGGGGGCAAAGATAGTGCAGAAGGACAGACACAAAAACAGGCCTCGCCTTTATATAAGAGATTGGGGTGTGACTCTTACGGGGGGGAAAAAGATAGTCAGAAGGACAGACACAAAAAAACAGGCTCGCCACTTTATATAAGCAGATAATTTTACCCAATCTCTCGCTTCATTTTTATTTCTTCCTTTTTTGTTACTCATTTCCCTTATATTCTTAAATTTATTAGTTTTTTTTATAAATAACTCTACTCTTATTTCCTTTTATTTAATTCTACTAATTATTATTTTAATATATTCATTTCTTTAATTTAATTTTAACTTTTTTTTTATTTTGTGTATTTTTTTTTTTTTGACCTTGCCTTTAGCCATCGCTGGACATGCGTATAAGAAATATATATGGTGTTAGGCGGCGTGAGCCTCTTACGGGCGTGGAGAAAGATAGTCAGAAGGACAGACACAAAACAGGCTCGCCCTTTATATAAGAGATTATGCACATAATAATTATACTCAATGAGAACCTATGTCTACACAAGCGATTTTTTATATTCAAATAAAACAATTATTTTGTAACACTTAAACGTATTCTTTGCCGGTTTTTATTGTTCATATAGCTATTAAAATTTAGCATAATAACGAATAGACTTAATTATAGTAATTATGTCACACGCAAATTATAGGCGTTTATCTTCTCTTTCTAATGCCAATGAGATTGAGAACAGAACAAAACAATTTTATAGCTTAATTATATTACCCCACCACAATTCTACTTTCTCTTCTAAATTAACTTCATTTTTGAAATAGTACAATTACGAATTAGACATCAATTATTACAGCTTCCTCGAGCAGAGGTAAAAAATTGATGAACGCTTAAATAATACAGAATTTACGATAGAGATGGCACCCAAAAACGCTGTTGGCAATGGACAAAAATGCGCGAGAGAGAAATTGTTGCATTTTTACAAATGTCATCTTAAAAGAGGGTACCAAATGATGAGGTAACCTGTATAATCTGAATTAAAATACTTAGCGTAAAGGTTATGTGTCATTTTGAGGAGGAGAATTAACTAATAGTTATGCTAACGAATTAAAAATGTGACGGCTGCACATGGATTAGCAAAATAAAAATAAACGAGAATATTCACGCAGTTGGAAAAAACTAGACGCGTCCTAGGTCTACGTATGCAAAACTGCGACTGTGGGCGTTCTCTGCTCCTTTTACTCTTTAGCCAGCAAACTTATCTACTGTCTCTGACTTTAATTGTAACTTGTTAATAGTCTTTTAGTGATTTCCTGTGCTGAAATCGCAGAGTCTACCATTATTAATTACTGTCTGATAACTAGGCCTATGCCTTTCATTCAATTAAAAAACAATTAACCAGCACCAATATGGCAATAACATTTAAGTTTTACTTGCTAAACATCTGTCAGTTGCCCAGCAACCTCTTTGTAAAATCACTAATCATGGTTTTCTCTGCAGTTACAGGTCGTTGCCCTCTATTACAATATTAATAAGGTTAACTGACATAGCCTTTGTTTCACAGCGACAGGCAGTGTGTGTAAATTCGCTTCTTAACTCCAGGTGGGCCCTAGTCCGCAAATGCAGACGTAAACTCCGCTTTGCTAATCTGAGGGTGCGGGTTTATCGTCTGCAGTCACCCTTGCTAAAAAATTGTTTGCAAGTTTTGTTGCGGGCATTGATAGGTTGAATCTAGTAGCACTGAGGGCGTGACGGGGGTATATCCGACCCAAAATATCAAAGTACAGACCTTCTGTTTGTCAATTATCGCTTTCGAGACTTTATTTCCGTTTCAGACCTTTGTTTTCATGCAATAATTCATCCTAGTCAGAGTAACTTCGATATTTTGGCCATATTTGACAGATTTTCGATCGACCAATGAAATTCACTTCCGGTAGCCTCGCGGTTCACTCCGGGAATAATAATTCAAAATAATAATAGATGGCACGCGACCATGTGACCATACCATGTTTCCTGTTGAACATCGGGAATAGCCGAAGTAACCGGAAGTGATTTTCATTGGTTGACAAATGTGAATGAAGACAGAACATTTTCTTTGGATGTTTATATTTACCATTAGGTAAACAACTTGATATATTCTTATGTTGTGGCCGCTACCAGGTCATCATAGCGTGCATGCACGTAGATAAATGATTCAAGTTCAGATTAAAGTAAGTTCTACGCAATAGGATTGTATATATCGCGGCCGATATATTACTTATAAGTGCCACCTCCAAACTGGAGGTGGCTTTCCGTGATTGAGATAGACGCGGCCGCTGACCCCATTACTGGAACGGACCACCATATCGGCTCGGACTAGGTGGCCCTCTGTTCAATGTCCCGTGACTTGAGTGAGAAGTTGCCATTACGCATAGTAATTATTATATCATCAAATGATCATGTTTACTTCACAAGTTCCTCGCTGATTATACAGGGATGAGATTCTTCCGCGGATCCGCGGAAATCCGCGGATTTTACAGTCCCAGGGGTCGATTTTCTGAAACGTTCTAAATTCGTTGAGAAAATGCGGAAGGGGTAACAATGTAACAATTTAAATTATATACCCTCAATAGCACCTGACTGTAGACTGTAGAGTGCTAGACAGTAGGCTGACAGCGAAGTATACAGTGTATCTGTTTTTGCGTACCAGAAAAGGAAATCCTCGTTCACAGCTGCAGTAGAGGGGCAAACATTTGAGGTAGCTGATCACGTAACGACGATGCCTGGCCTGGGGCCGGGTTTACATGTTGCTGCGTGCATGTTCTGTGCCCATGACTATGCACTGATTGTTCAATTCGCATTGTGTTTTTTTCATTCAAATCTGGTCGCAGCAAGGCAGCTTATGTCTGAGTAAAACAATGCAAGCGACGGGTGGAAACATAAAAATATCATTATGTCTAGACATTTAATAACAAAACTTGCCCTATTTTCAGCCCCCTCCCCCCCAATTTGCTATTATAGTTCGTTTGTTCCTTTTGACAACTTGAAAAGGTGATTCAAGAGTCTCCTATAATTTGTTCAGAATAGCTTAGAATGCACCAAATTGCACCATTCTTTTAAAAAAATGACCTACGGTCCTCGCATTGCTCGCTCCTCTGTTTGCTAATTAAAATGTCAGCTGAAAATTAAATTATCTAATCTCATCCCTGATTATAGCTAAGTTGCATTATGCATATCCGTGAATTTGCAGACGTCGTGATAACTAGGCCTAGGCCAAGCTTAAGTAATAGGTAGATATTGTTTATTCAGTGCTGGGTTTACATACAATGATACATGGCAAAAGTTTGTTAGATAATCCGTATGAATCTCAATAGTATATCAACACTGTGCATCTATAAATAGCACTAATGACCCCCTAGCAAGGCGAAAAATTAGTACCGGCCCACCGGCATGCCCTCCGAGCCTGTGGTTTCAGCCGTGTTAGTGAGTATCCACATTTTTATTTATAGCCTACATTATTTATAGCAAATAGCTTACATTGCTGTTTTACTTGAAGGATATCACGCCATAACTTATCAACATTTTACAAATTTTAAATCGAGAATGCAAGTGTGAAACATGACATTGATTTTACAAACAAATTTGTGAGGGCTGGTAAATTATGGTGAGGGCTGGTAAAAATTACTGGGTTACCAGCCCTCTGGGCCGGTCGGTGCAAAAAATCTGAATTTCGTGCCCTGCATGCATAGAATTGTGCACATTGAATAATAATTAATTCTATAATAGTTAGTTAGAGCATGTCAAGTGGCTTTTAATGTGAATGCATTGCAATTTGTAACTAGTTGATTTCATTAGGCCAGATGATGTTTTATAAAAACACATTTAAATTAGTATGAGGAGTATAAGTACCTGACACTAAAAGTTTTTCCATTGTGCAAAATTGTCGATATGATTTCCAATCCATGTTGTAATTACTTGTACATGTATGTGTGTTTGTGTGTAGATGTTGATCACAGACATGAACAGACTCCGAAGAAGCAGCCTCGGAAAAATCACAAGTTGTATTTTGAGCCATCTGTGTTTTATTCTAGGCCACCAGGTGGCGAGTCGGGTAAAGATGGGTCGATGTACAGTAAACATGCTACTTTACTGCCAATCTCGACCAGGGCGGCCCCGCTTTGGACTAGACAGATGATGGCTTATTCAGGACATGGCTTTCCTAGCAGTGATATGTATCAGGTATATTTCGATCATGTACTAACTATTGCACAGTTTCAGAGATGTGCAATACATAAATTGTTGTTTGAAACGGTTCATTCACTGCCAAATCTAATGATCAGAAATGTTGTTTTATGGTATATATCCGGATACTTCCCACACATTCGAGGTTGCATTTAACGTATGTTAACTCGTGTCTTGAATATTACAGCTGTGATCTTATAAATTACAGCTATCCATCTTATGCATGCCAGCTTACATCTTACGCGATGTAACCATTCTCTCGGGAACGTTGTTGTCTGCACACGTTACCCTTTCTGTTAGCAGGGAGACCGGAGAGCGGAGGGTGGTGGCCGCGAAGATACGCGGGGCGATCCTACACCACCGCAGTTCATGCAACTGCACCGCAGACAGAGGCTTACGATGTTGCCTGAGCAGTATCACCACCAGAGCCAGGCAGCAGCAAGTGCCGACAGGTATGCTGCAATCTCGATCACTTCCCGCTTGCCGTTACACTGACAGTGATTTAATTGTTGCGTTTGAATAGTCGGTGCATCGCTTTTGGGCTGAGATAGCTCGACTCTTTGTTAACCCAAAGTGAAATGAGTACCATGTTTGTATTCATAACTTTGAAGTCATATTCCAGGTCATTCTAATTGATTTTTTCTTACCTAAAATTTGATTTCATGAAGCTCAAGCTATTTCTAGTCATGCCAAGTTCATTTCATCCAATCGCAACTGTCATTACACGACTAATCCAAGCTTTCCATCTTCCCTGCGATAACAGGGACGCGCTGTACCGGTACGGAGGCCACTACGATCAGCAACCGCAGCAGCAACATCAGCAGCAGCAACAACAGCAGCAGCAACAGCAGCAGCAGGAGAGTAGCGGTGCGAGCGGTCACATGTACACGCCGAGCCAGCCGGAGTACAAGCGACCGCGGCTGTCCGTTGAGCAGCCGCGCACGGACTACAGCCAGCCACTGCGCATCGAGACGCATGACGCCGTCGAAGTGAAGAAGGTGACGCGTTTCTCCAGTGAAAAAAATACACGAGGGCTCGGGGCGATTTAGCTCCCGAAATGCCAAAAAGAGCCCCGGAAATGCCAAAAAGAGCCCACGTAAATTTGCATAGAGTTCAATGCAAACCAAATTTTAGAGTGCTATTTTTATGCACGCGAGCTTGAAAAGTAGCCCCCGAAAAATAAATTATATTTTTTTCCCTGCGTTTCTCTCTCGACCGATCCGCTCCCACGGCGAAACATCGCACGTGCACCGATGTGCATTTTTGCATGTTATTTCTACTCGCATGCGGTTTCGCACCACGTTTAGTCAACCGTGCGACTGTATAAATATATATAAAATATAAATGTGATATTATCAGGAGTGTATCAAACGGAGTGAGACAGACTGAAACCGGCAAAATTCAACATTTAGTAGCCTTAGTCTACCTATGATTTATTGTGTTTACCTCGATAAACTTGAGCTCAAGTCTTGCCTTAATCATTAAACTTTATCCGTGTCTAATCGTTGGTCTCACAAAAATGACAAATCGGG
>NW_014577168.1:342196-360056 GCF_000485595.1 Priapulus caudatus | reverse complement strand
GGGAGAGTTTGGGGGGGGGGAGGGGGTGCTAGCTAGTACTGAATCTGCATCTGAATTATATAGTAGATGTCGAGTAAAGCGTTGTTTAGTGTGTGTGCTTGTGTTGTGTAAAAGAAATTTGCTAGGTCAATTAGGAGGATGTCTAATGATCCTGTCAGATAACTAACGCGATTAGCTATTGAAAATAACCCCGCAGACTTCTAACGTGGGTGAGAGGATGTGCTACCAGAGACGACCGGAAACAATCCACTGCGTTCATGACACGAGGGCAATTAGCATTTAAGATAAGCAAGATGCAAGCAAGCAGGCAGAGTTGTCGGTTATACGCGCGCATGGTCTGTCTGCATTTTGTGCTGCGTGGTAGAGCAGCTACCTTTGCAAGCATTCCTAACTAACTGTCCTGTCGCTAACTGCTTACGTTCGCACCAGGGTGAGATGGAGCAGGGTCGCAGTCAGGACAAGCCGGCTAGCCCCGAACCGCAGCTGAACGATAACAAGCCACAGAGTATTGCTCAGATCATATACGCCGAAAACAGGGTCAGTCATCTCTCGATACTCTATGTACTTTCGACACCGATGTATAGTGCAATGCATGCCATGTATAGCACCTAGGCCATCCCTTAAAAAATTCTATGTTTGCTGTCCCCCAACCCATGATTTTTTTAGGGGGTAGGTAGGTAGGTCTTTTTTGAGGCATAATAGTTATTTTAAGTCTGGATTGCCACACATGCTTTGTGTTTCAGTCTTAACTATAAGGAATATAAAAAAAACAAAAAAAAACATGGAACCCAAAATGTCAAAAAAAACGTTTGGGTCGCGGCTATTTTCGTGGGTCGGTCGGAGGACAGCTAACATATATAATTTTTTAAGGATGGCTCTGTAATGAACTTTTTAGATGTGATGCGTAATGCTGGATTTCTACACTGTCGACTGTAGAAGACTGGAGTATTATAGTAACACTCGACTGATATCATATCGTCGGTCTTGCCTTGATTACTTTAAAGTTAATACTGTTTTTCTAGAAGATGGGGGAGCGAAGTGGTCATTCAATTTTCCACATTTATAGAGTAGAGATGACGTTTTATGTTACGTGACCATTTTCGTTAAAATCGTTGACGAAATTAATGATTTTGCGATTGAGCAGCGGAAAGCAGAGGCCGCCCACTCTCTGCTGGAGACTCTAGGACCGAAGGTGGAGCTGCCGCTCTACAATCAACCATCAGACACGGCCGTCTATCACGAGAACAAGAGAAAGTAAGTCGTCGCGTCTCATCGTCACACACTTCTTAGAGTGACGCGTATCCTGCACAAAGTTTAGCCGCGTTTAATGTTAGATCGACCTGCACTACCTGCTTGTAGTTACATTTACGTAGGAGACGTTGCATTCTCCAAGTAATGTTGTTAATCAATGCTTGTTGTTATTTTGAAGTCATGTCGCGGTTTAAATTTTATCGGCTACGTTAGACTTGATCCTGTGAGATTGCCACTGAGAATCGTTTTTGTTTCCAGGTTTTTAATGATTAAGAAGAGACTCGTCTTGTTCTTCAAGAAGCGTCACCAAGCCAGAAAAATTCGTGTAAGCATAAAACTGATATGCCTATAGATACTAGGTTAGCATAATCTGTAAATGGGGCTTTAAGATATTTGAATTAAAATTATTTTTTAGCGGTCACTATTAATATGAATTGTTTATATGCTATTTACAGGGTATTTAAATCTTGTCTTGTGGCTGTTCTAGGAACGATATTTGTCGGAGCGATATGACCAGTTGATGCAGGGTTGGGTGAAGAAGATGGAACGCATAGAAAATAGCACCAAGCGGAAGTTAGTACAGATTCTACACATTTGATATTACCATAAGAAGCATGTTGCCAATTCGAACAGATTGCTTAAATATTGAAGCTAATTAATAGTTGATGAAAGATGGGGTTAATTGTATATAGATTGCTTACACTCTGATTAGAATGACGCGCAGCTTATCAAAATAAATGTTTGAGGCTTTGAGCTTCGATCGTTTATTTCTTACGTTATAATAATGTAATAATTTTATTATAATTGTTATTGTTATGATTAAATTTGTATATTTATATATTGTATAATTATGATATATTATATAATAGTTGTCTTTATTTAATAATAATAATCATCGTCATCGACAATTTTTACATTATTCCATTCCTTGCTTTCGACTTTCAGGGGGAAGGATGAGGTGAGGGCAAAGGACTTCCTCAAGCACTTCCCCGAGCTGAAGAAGCAGCGGGATGAGAAGGAGCGATTCTGCCGTGCGGGGAAGGGTACCGGCATGCCGTACTACGCGCGCAGCGAGGCCGAAATGGAACAGATCATGGACTGCATACACGAACAGGAGGTGAGCGCGCGCGCGGGTGAAGCCTGGAGCGCAGAGGGCGCCGGGGTCACGCGGTTACGACGAGCGCAGGGGGCACTGGCGTCGCACGATCACGTGCACGTGTGCGGTTGTGTGTGTGTGCGGTTGTGTGTGTGTGCACGTGTGTGCGTGCGGTCGTGCGAGGGTGTATGTCTACGTGCGTGTGTGCGTAATGCCGTATGCGCAAATGTCCACTTGTGTGCCTGTTTTATGTGTGTCTTTGTCTGTGTGCGTGTGTACGTGCGTGTGTGTATGTAATCAAGCATGGATTCGTATGTGCGCCTATCTCCATGAACGTGCGCTCGTGCGTGTGCATGCGGTTTGGCCCCCTGAATCACTCTATACTCTCCTGTTCCACAGATCACGTGCACGTGTGCGTGTGCTCGTGCGTGGGTGTATCTCTGTGTGTGCGTGTGTGTCTGTGCGTGTGTCCATGTCTGTCCACACGAGTGGCTGCGATTGTGTCCTCATGCGTGCATGTGCGTGCTTGCAGCTATGGCTGTACCACTGAATCCCCGCGTCTGTTTCACAGATCACATGCACGTGTGCGTGCGGTCGTGCGTGTGCATGCGGTTGTGGCTACTGAATCCCTCTCTATACTTCGAATCCCCACGTCTGTTCCACAGATCACATGCACGTGTGCGTGCGGTCGTGCGTGTGCATGCAGTTGTGGCTACTGAATCCTCTATACTTCGAATCCCCACGTCTGTTCCACAGATCACATGCACGTGTGCGTGCGGTCACGCGTGTGCATGCGGTTGTGGCTACTGAATCCCTCTCTATACTTCGAATCCCCGCGTCTGTTCCACAGATCACATGCACGTGTGCGTGCGGTCGTGCGTGTGCATTCGGTTGTGGCTACTGAATCCCTCCTATACTTCGAATCCCCGCGTCTGTTCCACAGATCACATGCACGTGTGCGTGCGGTTGTGGCTACTGAATCCCTCCTATACTTCGAATCCCCGCGTCTGTTCCACAGATCACATGCACGTGTGCGTGCGGTCGTGCGTGTGCATGCGGTTGTGGCTACTGAATCCCTCCTATACTTCGAATCCCCGCGTCTGTTCCACAGGAGGAGGACAGGAAGATGCGCAGCCTGTCGGTGATTCCTCCGATGATGCTGGACGCTCGACAGAGGAAGCTCGTCTTCACCAACAACAACGGTCTCATCGAGGACATGAAGGTCGCCTACAAGGAACGCCAGCACCTCAACATCTGGATGCCGCAGGAGAAGGGACTCTTCAAGGAGAAGTTCCTCCAGCATCCGAAGAACTTCGCTCTCATCGCGTCCTATCTGGAGCGGAAGGTCGGTGGTGTTCGAACGTGTGGCGATTGGGAGTGACTGGGTAACCCGTTTTGCCGTGCTGTGAATTAGAATGGGATGGCAATTCTTTAGGGAGGAGGGTGGGAATTCAGTGATTGTGTTCAGTGATTTTAATTAACAGCTGTGCTAGTGGGTTTATAACCGGGGTGTCTTATTGAAGTTGTTGTCATCGTTGTTGTTGTTGTCGATGTTGTTGTTGTTGTTGACATTTTAGTTAAATTTAATTCTCTTGTTTACACAGAGTGTGAGGGATTGCATTCTGTTCTACTATCTGAGTAAGAAGAATGAGAACTACAAGCGTCCGAAGCCTCGGCCGAGACCGGGACCGAGGAAAAAGGTCAGTGGTCAATCGCTTTCTAATCACGCCATACATGCAAGAAAGTATTACACAGCTTGGCGCATGTGTCGCCAAATGATGCGAATGCCTAGGCCGATTCTTCTTAAACTTGTTAATGTTTCACCCAAGGGTGGCTGAAATTATTTTGGTGTGAATGAAACTTACCAAAAACATAAGGAAGTTTAGTCGCAGGTGAATGAAATTCTGTGATAAAGACTCGAGGGTGAATGACACTGAAATAGTTTAAGTAGCACGTGGCTAGATGACATGTGTAGCGTCTGTGTTAGTGTAGTATCCTCCTAATGCCATTGGACGAAAGACAGACGAGCTTATGGCTAGACATTACACGTAGTCTCTGCGTTAGCGTATCGGTGCTATAGTACATGTGTCTAGTGTCTGCGTTAGTGTGATATCCTCCCAAAACCATGTGACGAAATACAGACGAGCTTGTGGCTAGACATTACACGTAGTCTTTGTGTTAACATCATATCAGGGGTAGACATCATTTGGATCCTGGTGTCGATTACTTCATTAACATTGCAGACGAGGGTTATCGAACCGGAGGCGGTGCACGAGTCCGTCGTGCCGGTCTTACCACCGGGTCCGATGATCAGCCAGCCGGGTGTGGCCATCAAGCAGGAGGAGCACCAAGTGAACATCAAGCAAGAGGAGAACATTGCCACGACTACGATCGGCGGAGAGATGACGGGGTGAGTGGCGAGTGCCTTCTTTGTGAATCCCCGGCCGTCGTTGACCCACCAGTCGGTGCTGCGAAGGTGCAGCGCTGCCATAGCAAGCATTTGTCGTGATCAATATATCAAATCGCCCAGATTTTTTTGATTTTTAACGATCTTATCAGGTAAGAATTTGAGGATACATTTAGTGCCGTTAGTACTTACTTTTCATGTAAGAAATTGCAACAAAATTTTTACAAATATCACCATAGAACGTAGAAAATTCGTGACGTAGTCAATTTAAACCCCCGCTGTCGGCTCGCGCGCCCGTTGTATCGTTTTGCACGTCGTGAAAATCGTTTGCGTTCGTTTGTCCGCCGACGCAGAGCCGAGATGGGCCGAGACGAGGCGTGCCTGAAGAAGGAAGAAGATGTAAAGGAGAGAGGAGACAACACTGAGCAGCAGCAGCAGGGCGAGGAGCTGGGAGAGGCGGAAAGGCAGGAGGGTGGAGGAGGTGATGGAGGACTGGAGGAGGAGGTGGGGAAGCGAGGGGAAGGTAGGTCAACCGTCGTAATCTCCGCATATGCTGGAAACTAACGGTCTAACTATCGATTGTGTTTTGAACACATCTTATTGAATCTATCGATTGTGGATTGTGTTTTGAACGCGCCTTATTGAATCTTTCGAATCTTTTTGAGCGCGTAGCAGTAGTAGTAGCTAGCCACATGCGTGCACACGCACGCAGACAACGCACTCACACACACAGAGGCGTGCACGCTCGCATGTACGTACACACCCACAAACTGATGCAAATGCGCGCAGGCATGCACGCACGCAGACATTCATACACATTCACACCCACTCACTCGCACCCATTCTCTCACACCCACTCTCTCACTCACTCTCTCTCTCTCCCGTGTCTTCAGATGGCGAGGCCGATGGAATGGTGTGCGCTGTCTGCAAGTCCCCGCTGGGACAGTACGACCTCAGCCGGCCGCTCACCCGAACCAACTGTGAGCAGTACGGACTGCCGCCGGAGCAGATCACGGCCGACTCGCGCGTGTGCACCACGTGCAGGTGTCGCTCCGTGCGTCGCCGCTACACGCAGTGAGTGCCCTGCCGCCGCCGTCGCTGGTGGCGGAATTCAACCTCCGATTTCGCGTTCCGCCTCGCATCTCGAGTTCGAATTTCGAGTTGGAGTTTTCAAACCTGAATTTTGGATTTTTGCGTCTTTGCGTTTTCGATGTCGTCTTTTGATGCTGAATTCGACCCCAATTTTGCGTATCACCTCTAATCTCGTGTCAGAACTTCGAGTTCGAATTTTTTGAAAACCAGATTTGGGATTTTTGCGACTGCGTTTTCGACGTCGTCTTTCGGCACGAGTTTTGTCGACGTCTTTGCTGTCGGCGCGGGACAGCGACGGCGTTAAATCCTCTGATTTTTAACTCGCGAGCAGTCGTGGACTCTTGCGTGAAGGTCGGTTCTCTGCTCAGTGCACATTTCATTTCTCGTTCGTGTATTCCATTCTAATTTGTGTCGTTTTAATTCCGTGTTCCGTCCCCCCCACCGTCTTAACCTCAGGTCCCATTTTTCGCGTGCGCTTTCTCGTCGCGTGACTCGGTCGTGGACTCGCTCGTGAAGGTCCGTTCTCGACTCGCGCACTAATCCTGTTTTCCCAGGGTTCGTAGCGGGTCTTCCAAAGTCTTATAAGTACTTATTTTGCCAAAAATAAAATAAGGGCCCTTATTAGTACTTATTTTTGGTGAAATCTTAGAAAAGTACTTAGTAGTTCTTATTTTTGCCAAAGGACCATTTTTCAACATTTTCTGTGTTTAAATTCTGTGCAATTGTGTATATAAATGTTATTAGTGTACTTTAATAGTCGGTGATCTATCAGAAATCGCGTAAAAAAGTATTATTTTGGCCTCCAGAAAGGGTCTTATAAGTCCTTATTTCAACATGTGTCTTACTACTATGAACCCTGTTTCCATCGGCCGCCGTTTGAATCGCAGGTCCCATTTTTCGCGTGCGCTTTCTCGTCGCGTGACTCGGTCGTGGACTCGCTCGTGAAGGTCCGTTCTCGACTCGCGCACTAATTCTGTTTTCCGTCGGCCGCCGTGTGAATCGCAGGTGCCCCGTGCAGAGCTGCAAGACTCCGAAGAGGAAGGTGAAGCGATTGCGTCCACTGCCGGCGAAGTGGGCCGAGCTGAATCGCGACATCAAGCAACCTATCGTCGACGACCTCCGTGAGTGTCTCCTTCGCCCCCTCGCATTCCCTCTCCCGCGGCGCGTCCTCCAACTCGAAGCTTGACTCTCCGCGGAGACGCGTCGTGCGGGAGAAAGTAGCTAACGCAAATTGCGTATACAGAGATGCCAACCACTACGATTTATCCGTATTTTATACGAATTTCTATTCCTTTTGCACCACTACGACCAGTTTGTATCAAACTACGAATTTCACTGTGATAGAATTTTTTGTCAATTTATTGTCATTTTTGATCCTCAGAATGCAGGAAATTGCATCTCAGAATCAAAAAAGTTTCCGGGGGGCATGCCGAACCCCCCTAGCAAACTCGGGTCACTCGAACTACTAATTTGATGGCCAGAAACTACAGATTGCTTCAAATATGTGTTGGCATCTCTGCGTATAGCATTCGGTATACTTATAGCATTTGGTATGCTTATAGCATTCGGTATACTTATAGCATTCGGTATACTTATAGCATTCGGTATACTTATAGCATTCGGTATGCTTATAAAGTACACAATCTATTATCCAAAATTCTGAAAACCTAAAAGCTCCGAATACCGAAAGTTTTTTCGTGGAGGTCGTCAGCACACTAAAGCTCGCGTTTGGCTGCACAAGGTTCACTGCAAAAATATTAATGTGTTTGGCATCACTCATACATATTGTACTGTACCAGAAATTAATTTTGCATTGCAGAGATTCCGGCGGAGTGCACAAAGTGCTGCTCAGCTTGTTTCAATAGAATTGCGCGGCGCATGGGGAGCGGTAGTGAGAACGTTGCTCCGGAATCCTCAGATCATGGTAACGTGTGCACATCGCTCTTATCACACTGTCAGTCTTGCGCTACATGTGTGCGTGCATGTGTGTTTATCTCTCTCCCACTCACACTCTCACTCTCTTTCTCTCCTTCACTCTCTCTCTCTCTCGCTCTCTCTCGCTCTCTCAGTCTCCCTCACTCACTCTCTCACTCTCTGTCTCTCTCCCTCCATCTCCCTCTCTCCCTCCCTATCATTTTCACACTCACTCGCATCAACTCGGTTACTTCTCCTCTCTTGTTTTCTTTCTCGCTTATTGGGTTTACTATTATAAAATATTTCTGCAGTATAAATATAATATATATCAAGGTTATATTCCATATATTGCTAAAGTGTGCTGTTATTGGTATGTACGATGCATGTCTTTTTCAGATGGAATGGAAACTTCTCGCTGGACGGAACAGGAGATAGAGATGACCAAGAAAGGTATTTTAATTTGTGAATGTAATAGCTTCTTCGGCAGGCAGGCAAGCATGTCGTTAGCTTGATGAGTTTTATAATTATTTTTCCTTCTCGCGTGTGTATGTTTGCTTATAATTTTGTAGGTATAGACGTATCAATAAATGACGGCTGTAAGGCATCGGTTAGAAAATCTGGCATTGTTATGAATTGGGTTGTGCATGGTGGTCTTGAACAGTTTGTGATTGATTGCAGGAATGAAGGAGCACGGAAGAAACTGGATGATAGTTGCCAACCTTGTTGGCACCAAGACCGAGTCGCAGTGTCGAAATTTCTACCTGAACAACAAGCGAAAGATGGGTCTCGACACAATCGTTCAGGAGTACAAGCGCAAGAAGGTATGTGTATCTTTGACCTTGTTGGTTTGTTTGTTGGTTTGTCTGTCAACATGATATCTCAAAAAGTTACGGACGGATTTTGATGAAATTTTTCGTACGGGTTGGTCTTGGGCCAACAATCAATCGATTAAATTTTGGTGGTGATCAGGATCCAGATCTGGATCCAGGATTTTTTTACTTTTTTATTTTGTTTAATATTTTTTTTGTGGGGAAGACTTCGGACGCATTCAAAATTCATCAAAAAAAAATTCTGGATTTGTTTTTCTGAAAATTTCATGAAACTACAATGGGTGTACCAGCAAGATGAGGGGGGGGATTGTTACGCTGTGGCAGAGGTTTGATATCTCCGATTGCTCTTGTTTGTTATATTTCCAGTTGACGACAGTCAATTTGTTCGAGTTGCAAGTAATGTCGACCAACAGTCGGCAACAGCTTTTGTTGTTCGCTGCGGCGTCACGTATAGTCATGTTATTTACTGTTATTTATCTGCTTTTTTTATTCTTTTAAGGCGGTAGAGAGGAGACGCAGGCAGGCGTCGGAGAGCGTCGTTTCAACAGCGCCCTCTGACGACGACATGTCTGGTGATTCGAGCGAGGAGGACAACGGGCCGGACGATGACATGAATAGCAGTGACACTGCCAGTGTCCCCAGTCCCGGATCACGTAAGTCGAAAGGTAAGAGCTACCGAGGACGTTTCCATGATCGCTCAACTTCGGGGGGTCAGAAATGTGTCTCTGCCAGAAATCGATTTTGTTTCGCGTGGAAAGGTGAATCACGACTTTGAATGAGAAGAAATCTCTAATCATTAAATTAAAAAAATAAAATTTGTTTTACTGAAATAAAAAAATAAAAAATTTATTTTTTTAAATGTTTGATTTGTAATACTCTTCTAATGCGAACTCGTTGCCTTTCTCGCAGAGAGCGAGTGCGAGGGAATGAAGCCTGATAGCCTGACCGAGGACAGAGCCGCCATCGCTGGAGGCAGGAGGAACCCCAGCGAGAGAACAGAGGGCGCTGGCAACACGCCCGAGCTGGGCGAACAAAATCTCGGTGACAACCCGGGCGTGAACACGTCTCAGAAGAGCGACTGCGACAGCAGCGCCACCCAGAGTGCTGACGAGATCCAGCCGCTCATCGAACAAGCGGACAGCTCTCAGCAGCCGACGCCGGGTGGTAGTGCTGGCGATCAGCTGCACGCGGACGCCCCGTGGCATCAGTACATGACGGTGCCGCGAGCGAGACAGCAGCCACTACAGGTGACCATCGTTGAATATCCTGCTTGTATTCACCTCGTCTTGCTGTTTTTCTTCTCGTTCTTCTTGTCTTCGACGTATTGCCGTCCGGCGGATGCGTTTTGTCGTTGCGAGGAGGTCTTACACGTTTTGTTTCGCGCGCGATGCATTCGGGAGTCGTGTAACCATAGTTCGTGTACCTATTTTCGTTAACGCGCATTCACGTACCTGCATTTGTGCTAACCTCAGAGCTACGCCGGCGCCATCAACCCAGACGCGCTGCCGATACCAGTTTCGCGAAGTACCGCCAGCCCAAGGACCCAATCGACGTCCGCGCCGGTTTCTCAAGGCCACAGCAAGACCCCAGCACAACAGGTACCTTGTTACACACCACCGTGTTTTCTTCTCCTCTCTCGCGTTTTAATTAAAAATCGTCCAGATCGACTTTGACGTGCAAGATTTCAATGTCACTTATTGCGTGCACTCCAGGTACCCATGTTTGCCAAGTTGATCATGCTAGACCGGTTTGTATGTCTGTCGCGCGTCTACTCCAAAATGTGGCACTTCGTTACTAGGCAACGTTTTTCGAACGTCCCGTCGCAATGCAGATTGGCTCACAGTTACCCCCCCCCCTCCGATCGTTTACTGCGAGTGGATATGTAGATAAAAATGTATAAATAATAAATTATAAATAAGACCAATTTAACTGATAAAGTTCTCTCGTCCAGATCGCGCACGATTTCGATGTCGGGGTTAATGTAACATATACGCTGTATATTTCGCGGTGGTTTAATTTTCGCGAATTTCACGGAACGCGTCCCTGACCGCGAAAATAACACACAAATAATTCATACTAAATAATACCGAATAATTCATAATTCACTGACCACGAAATTAACCACTCGCAAAATTGTCCGTCAAGTATGAATTCGCGAAAATATCTGTACGCGAAAAATATGCCGTATACACGAACTTAGGCACGTGCGATTGTGTGTACACAGAGCGATGCCGCAGAGCAGCACAAGAAGTACAAGGGTGAGGCGTGCATCGCCGACATCATTGACATCATGATCGACAAGAACCTGCGCGAGGACCCGCCCAACCTGCCCGTGACGACCAACAAGCTCTTCTACCAGTTCATGAAGGAGGACAAGCGGAAGGAGGAAGCGCCGAAGCAGCCGCAGCAGGAGCCGGCGAGGGAGAGTGTGCGCTCGGCGGACCGCGGCGGCGGCGGCGGCGGCGGCGGTGGGCTGGGTCTGTTTCGGCACGATCTGTACCAGCAGCAGAAGCCACCGGACGCTGACGATGTCTCTAAGCATCGACAGGACGGCCGGCTGATGACCGAAGGACGCGGCATGGATGTACGCAGCATGGATGGACGTGTTATGGATGGGCGCGGCATGGAGGGACGCGGCATGGAAGGACGTGGCATGGATGGACGTGGCATGGAGGGACGCGGCATGGAAGGACGTGGCATGGATGGACGTGGCATGGAGGGACGTGGCATGGATGGACGCGGCATGGAGGGACGTGGCATGGAGGGACGTGTCATGGATGGACGCAGCATGGATGGACGTGTTATAGATGGACGTTCCATGGAGGGACGCGGCATGGATGGACGTGGCATGGATGGACGTTCCATGGAGGGGCGTGCAATAGATGGACGTTCCGTGGAAGGACGTGGCATGGAGGGACGCGGCATGGAGGGGCGCGCAATGGATGGACGTTCCATGGAAGGACGTGGCATGGAGGGACGCGGCATGGATGGACGAGGCATGGAGGGTCGTGTCATGGAAGGACGTGTCATGGATGGACGTGGCATGGAAGGACGCGGCATGAGCGACGCGCGGGGCTTGGACGTGCGTATGATGGGCGAGGCGCGCGCGATGGCCGACATGCGGGCGGCGATGCCGGACGGCCGCACGATCGGCGAGGCGCGCGACGTCTTCGGCCGCGTCTCGTCCGAGGACGCCATCCGCCAGCGCATCATGCAGGTGCTGATGCCACCGCCGCCCGCGCACACGCAGCCGTTCGTGCCGCGCAGCGACCCGCGCCACCCAATCAACGCCGAGGGCATCTCCGCCGCGCTCCTCGAGGCCCACCAGAGGGAGCAGCAGCAGCGCGACGCGGCGGCGCGTGCCAAGTCGCCGACGTCGACGCCGCCGTCGCTTATCCGCGAGAAGACGTCGCCGGCGCCGCAGCAGCAGCCGGCGCGGCCGCACGTCCCCAAGCCGGCGAAGACGTCCAACCTGCCGCCGACGCCGCCGCTCATCGCGACGACGAAGGCGGCGCCCCCTGGCAAGCCGGAGAAGCACGTCGGCGGCATGCTGCCGGGCGCGCACGCGTACCACCAGCACATGGCCGGCAAGCAGGAGAAGCCTCAGGGCGGCTCAATCATGCAGGGCACGCCCGTGTACCACGCGGCGGTGGCGGCGGCGGCGGCGGGCGGCGCGGGGGAGACGGCGGCGCTTTACAAGGCGCAGCACGAGGCGATGCTGCGGCAGGCGCAGCCCGTGCGCTCCGACTCGGGCTCGATCACGCGCGGCACGCCTGTGTCGCATGGCGCGCGCGCGCAGGCCGGCGACGCGGCGTCGTCGTCGCGCGAGGCGGCGGCGGCGGCGGCCGGCATGGCGGGCATGTACCCGTTCATCCGGCCCGGCATGCCGATGGTGTACGACGCGGCGATGCTCGAGCAGATGTACCGGCAGCACCAGTTCTACCCCGGTCCGCTCACCGCCGCGTACGTCCAACACCAGTACGCCGCCAAGGACTCTCCCTTCGAGAGCTCGCGGCACACGCTGATGGCCGACTACGTGACGTCGCAGCAGATGCAGGCGCGGCGCGGCGGCGCCACCACGCCGCAGGACAAGGACGGGCGCACGGCGTCGCCGCGCAGCCAGCCGCCGCCGACTAGTGTGCCGCAGGGCGCGCTCGCGTCGGCCATGTACTACATGACGCCGCAGGGGCCCGTGCTCGTGCCCTCGCCGCAGGTGCCGCTGCCCGAGCCGGGGCAGGTCGTGCGCACGCCGCCGCTGCCGCCGCAGCACGCGGATGCGCGCGACGAGCCGCCATTGCCGCGCGACGCGTGGCCGACGCGCGCGCAGCCGCTGCACGCCGGCGACCGCAAGGCGGAGTACGCGAGCCCGTCGCCGCAGCGGCAGAACGTGATCACGCATCGCAGCATCATCACGGGCACGGTGATTCACGCGCCGAAGGCCGGCTCGCCGCGCGGACACGACGCGGGTAAGGCGGCGGGCGAGCGCTACAGCCCCGCGGCGGCCGGCAGCCGCAAGAGCGTGTCGCCGCAGGCCGGCTGGGGCGCGATGGCGCACGCTGTCGTCTCGCCGCGCAGCTACGCCGACGGCTACGTGGCGGCCGACGTCGCCGCGCAGGAGCGAGAGCGCATGGCCGAGCGCGAGCGCCAGGAGGCGCTGGTGAAGCGGCAGCAGGAGGCGATCGGCCGCGGCATGTACTGGCACCCGGCGATGGAAGCGGCGGCGGCGGCGGCGGAGCGCGGGAAGCGTGGCGACGATGGCGGCGGCGCCGGCGCGGCACAGCAGCAACAGCAGCAGCAGCAGCAGCAGCAGCAGCGTCATGGCGCGCGGCTGCAGGCGGAGCAGCGATGGCGGCTCGAGGAGGAGGAGCGGAGGCTGTGGGAGGCTCGCGAGGAGCGGGCCGCGCAGCAGCAGGCCGCCGCAGCAGCAGCTGCCGCAGAGAAGGAGCGGCAGGAGCGCAGCAAGGCCGAGCTCCAGCTGCAGCAGCAGCAGCAGCAGCAGCAGCAACAGCAGCCGCGCGACCACACGTGGCCGATGGGGGCGCCACCGCCACCACGGCCGGGCAGCGGGGCGAGCGGCGGGCGTCCGTCGGACCGCGAGCCGGGAGAGATCGACCGCATCATGCCCGGCTACAAGAAGGAGGACGGTGGCAAGCCTGCAGGGGCCGCCGCCGCCGCCGCGGCGACCGCAGCGGTCGGCGACGCTGGGAGCACGCGCACCGCCGCAGACCTCATCGACGCCATCATCAACCAGCAGATGAACCGCGGCTCGCACGCCGACGAACAGCCGCAGAGGGCGCCACGCGGCGGCGGCGGCGGCGGCCTGCGGCAGCAGTTCACCGACATCGCGGCGGCGCAGAACAAGCGCAAGAGCCCCGAGGGCGGGCACGCCGACACGCAGCTGTCGCCGTACAAGCGGCCGCAGTATCACAAGCTCGACCCGCTGCGCGCCAAGCACATGGAAGCGGATGTCGCCAGCAGCAGCAGCGGCAGCGGCGCCCCCGCCGAATACCGGGAACCGCCGGCGCCCTCTACCTCGGACGGAAAGGCGGGCGGCAGCGGCGGGGGTCCGGGGCAGAACGCGATTCACAGCAAGACGATCACGCTAGGCGAGCACATAGAGGCGATCATCACGCAGGACTACCGACGCGTCGCGCCGATGCCCAGCGAGCCGGCAGGGGGCGCCGCTAACCAGGCGGAGACGGCGAAGCGCAAGGCCGAGGCCGACCTGCAGAAGAACATCATCAGTTCCCGCATCCAGAGCCTGCTGCACGCCGACAGCATGCGTGCAGGGGGCGCCACCGAGCCGCCGAGGAAGGGAGACGACGCACGGCCGACGAGCCAGGTGTGTGCCGCTTCTCTTGTTCTATTGTCGTCTAAATTTGTTCTATTGTCTCGGAAATTTATGAATTTTTGTGTGTGAAATAGATGGATTCTCGATTGGAAATAGCCGGTTTAGATGATGCTGTTGCGTAGTGGTTTAGTTGCCTTTGAGATGTGTTTCACAATCGCTCTAACTAACTAAGGATTAACGTAAGGACATGCATTTAGACACGTTTAATAGTCGCTGCGCTACTTCTGTACTTGCTTTCACCGTCTCGATCGAAACCTATGCGAGGCAGCTAGCGTTTAGCTCTCTCTGCGTATGTGTATTCTCTCCTAGCAGCTAGCGTTTACCTATCTCTGTCTGTGTTCTCTAGCAGCAGCCGGCTCCTGCGAGCTCAGGGCCGGCCATGCACGGCTGGAAGCTGAGGATGGCTCTGCAGCAAGAGGAGCAGAAGGGCAGAGAGCAGGCGCAGCCCGACGAACGATCGATCATCCGCATCGCTCCCAGCACCTCTCCCCGTGGAGGCGGCGGCGGCGGCGGAGGAGGCGAGGGGTCGCGGGACGGGCTGTCGACCAGCAGGGATGGTCTCCGCGCCTCGCCGCAGGATTCACCGTCGCAGGTAAGCTGTGGCTGCACGAGGGAGGAGGGTCACCACGGTCAAAACCTGGGTGTTGCCAGTGGCAGTCCCACATGCATCTAGAGCTATCTCTCTAGTTACAGGACGACCGGTTCGTAGTTTACCAGTTGAAAATCGTGAAAACCTGAATGTTGTAGAAAATTACAGTGAACATTTTACGTGTGTAAATTAAAATTATTGCTCGAAAAGCGTATTCAGTAGAAAACCATCATAAAAATGTGGTAAAATAAAACGAACGATAAATGTCGCATAAACGAGCATTGCGTTTAGATTGAATGACCTGTTTTACATAAAATGACCCCCTGCGTCTCCGTCTCCGTGTGTCTCGTCAGATGGCGAGCTACGGCATCGAGCCGATCTCGCCGCCAGATGCCTCGGCGAGCAGCAGCAGCGGCGACTCGTGTCTCGCGCGATCCGACGTCTCGCAGTCGACCCACAGCACGATGCACGGCGCGTGGCCGTCGAGCGGAGGCGGGGGCGTGCCCGCGCCGCGACACCACGCGATGATGCAGGGCCAGCCGGATAGCACAGAGGGCAGAGGTGAGTGTGTGAGCGTGTGTGTGTGTACATGCGTGCGTGTGTGTGCGTCCGTGCGTGTGTGTGCGTGCATGCGTGTGTGTGAGTGTGTGAACGTGTGTGTGTGTGTGTGCGTGCGTGAATGTGCGTGTGCGTGTGCGTGCGTGCGTGCGTGCGTGCGTGCGTGCGTGCGTGCGTGTGTTCACGTTTGTGTGCGAGTGCGTGTGTGTGTGGACATGTATTCACGGAATACGTGGATGCGGATACAATAGAAAGAGATAATTCTTTATACAGTCATATATATATATTATAAGTGTGTGTGTGTGCGTGCGTGCGTGCGTGCGTGCGTGCGTGCGTGCGTGCGTGCGTGCGTGCGTGTGTTCACGTTTGTGTGCGAGTGCGTGCATGTGTGGACATGTATTCACGGAATACGTGGATTCGGATACAATAGAAAGAGATAATTCTTCATACAGTCATATATATATATTATAAGTGTGTGTGTGTGTGTGTGCGTGCGTGCGTGCGTGCGTGCGTGCGTGCGTGCGTGTATCAAGTAGCGAGTTTCATAATTAGCAAGTTAGGATTATCGTAACGTGGTGCAACTGTGACTGACCTGACTTGACACGCTTCCAATGAGCATTCTTCGCTCTGCCAGGTATGGGCCGCTCATTGGCACCAGGGGGCGCAGCACGCAGTAGCCCCGGCAACAGGATGTCAGCGATGGACTACATGTCGAATCGCATCGTCGAGGTGGTACGCTACAACAATGAGATGGGCGAGGGCAGGCTACCAGGCAGCCGGGCCAATCAGAGTCAAGCATCGGCTTACTCGGAAGGTGCGGAACGACTCTTCTCGCAAATGTGATTCATATGAAATATAAGAAGTGCAGCGTTATACATTTTACAGATCTTTCCTAGGTTGGAAGGAATTGGCGTGCCTGCATGCATTTCTGTTGTTTAGTAACGATCCGCATTTCGTATGTTACCTCAGGTTCCATCATTATTTAGTCGGTATGTATCTCAGTAAACATTCTTCTGCGTTGCATTGATCCGAATGTCGTTATGAATACCGGATGAATGTGTAGACGCGAGGAGAAGGATGCTGGGAGAACAGCCAGAGCCATCTGCAGTTGGGAACGGAAGCGATCGAATCGGCTCGTCTAGCACTGACCAACAGGAGCACCGCCCCATGCAGTTGTCCCCTCGACAGGTGCATGCTAAATCAAAAATAAATTATATATGAACAATATTTATAAATTAATATATAAGTAATAAATTTTGCCTGGTCGGCACAGTTACAGTTCACCTTGTTTTCTCCACATTGTACCAAAGCGAACTTATCGTGTGGCGTGCGTGCAGCACTAGCGCCAGCTCGCGCGACGACCCCACGCAAGAATCTGTCGTATCTATCTTCGATCTACGATCTCTCTATCTTAGACCTTACGATCTATCTTCGATTATCCAGGGTTCGCCGCGACAGTCGTCCCCGCGCCAGATCTCGCCTCCAGGGGGCGCCCACAAGCCGGTGATGTCTCGCAAGGCGGCGCTGCTGAAGGGCGTGTCGTCGGCGCGTCGGGCCGGGTCCGTCTCGCCGAACAGCAGTGAGGGCATGGGCTCCGGCCGGTACATGGAGCCTGCTCTAGCCGACCCCTATAACAGGTGAGACGCCGGCGTGCTCTGCTAGCTACACGCGTGATTTGGGCATGATTCATTGATTCATCAGATGATGATGTACTAGGTAGTAGTAGTAGTAGTAGTAGCAGCAGCAGCAGCAGACAGCAGCAGCAGCAGTAGCAGTAGCAGCAGCAGCAGAAGCAGCAGCAGCAGCAGCAGCAGCAGCAGCAGTAGCAGCAGCATAGCAGTAGCAGCAGAAGCAGGTATCTTACCTTTATTTTGGCTTTATTTTGGGAGTGATTCATTGATAATGAATACTAGGTAGTAGTAGTAGCAGCAGCAGCAGCAGGAACAACAGCAGCAGCAGCAGCAGTAATATTCGTAACATAACTCGTAATATCAGTGAGTAATGGTAATCACTAATAATTCACTAACGGTGAATAACTCGTGGTTTAATTAGTGGTTAACGAGCGTCGTGTTGATCAGGCTGCTGCCGACCGCCGCTGTGCACGACGCTGAGAGCTCGAGTCCGCGCGCTTCCGCCTACCACGACCCGGAGAGCTCCAGCCCTCGCGCGTTCCATCCCGGATCGTCCCCGAGTTCGCGCGCGACGCAGCGGCCGTCGTCGACGCCGAGCCCTCGCGCGCTCCAGCATCCGACGTCGTCGCCGAGCCCCCGCG
>NW_014577168.1:340058-341454 GCF_000485595.1 Priapulus caudatus | reverse complement strand
GACTGCTCTATCATGGTTCACAGAGGAGGCGCGAACAGCCTCTCGTTGCCACCGCCGCGGTTTTCCTCGGGGATTGCACGCACATGTGTGGCGATTTTTTATCTACACGTTAGAGGTGTAACGCGTGACTCTCACCCTGCGGACGGCTGGTCATTGCCTCCGCCGTCGTTCCCCCAGATATGTGCGTTCGTTTGCTGCCTCTGCCGGGGTTCCCCGGAGCGACGCATTTGCACGAGACTCGTTTGTGTCTGCATGTTAGAGGTGTAACAATCGATGGGTGTGTCAGTAATCGCGATTCGGATCGGTGTGAGTGCTGCACGGTGAGGTCAGACATCGACAGGACGTCCTGGAGTTTCGTACGTGCATGGGTGGTAACTGTCCGTCTGTATAGGCGGATTCCCGTCTTGAGAAAAATTCCTAATTTTTTTTTTTTCTTAATTTTTACATATTTTTTTTTAAAGCAGTTTTAATTGCAGCTAATGATCTTATTTATGTATGCTTGTTATTTATATGTTCTTGTATAAACATACAGGTTGGCTCGAGCCACGCGGCTGAGCACAGCAGGACGGGTCAGGAGCCGGAGGTCTCGGACAGCAGTGCAGCCACCGAGGGTTGCCCCCAGCCGAGCAGCCACGAAGCCAGTCCAGGTACCGCCTCCCCGCCACTCACAGACGCACCACACTGCCGTCATTGTCTGGCACTATCTTATAATACTTATTATTATTACTATTATTTTTATTATTATTATTATTACTGTTATTGTTATTATTTTTTTATTATTATTATTATTATTATTAGGTTTATGGTTCAGGCCAAGCTGTTATGCCGACACTGATCTGGTGATGTTCTTGTGTCTTTCAGCTACATCCTTCTGGTGTACATTTATCACATGCACACTGTGAATACCTCAATTAGTGAAATTCATTTAGTGCACAAGCACACGTGTTGAGAATGGCGAGCATTTTAATCAGAGTATAAGATAGGGAATGGATGGTTGAGGACCAATCATGCTAATTATTGCCTAGTTCTTGTCATTCTTCCCGAGTTCTTGTCATTCTTCCCGAATTCTTGTAATTCTTGCCAAATTCTTGTATTTCTTGCCAAATTCTTGTAGTTCTTGCCGAGTTCTTGTCATTCTTGTCGAATTATTGTAATTCTTGCCAAATTCTTGTAGTTCTTGCCGAGTTCTTGTCATTCTTCCCGAATTATTGTAATTCTTGCCAAATTCTTGTATTTCTTGCCGAGTTCTTGTCATTCTTCCCGAATTATTGTAATTCTTGCCAAATTCTTGTATTTCTTGCCGAGTTCTTGTCATTCTTCCCGAATTATTGTAATTCTTGCCAAATTCTTGTATTTCTTGCCGAATTCTTGTCATTCTTGCAGAATTCTTGTAATT
>NW_014577168.1:322795-339833 GCF_000485595.1 Priapulus caudatus | reverse complement strand
CTGTGAAAGCAGCTGTGGGGCCTCAGGGTTACTGAAACGGAGATAGGCACCGCCCTATGTGCCACATAGGCGCGGGAAGGATTTAACCTTGTCGAACCTTTCCTCCACCAGGTGTCGGTGCGGCGGAGAGCTCGACTGCGGGGAAGCCTTCGAGCCACGCCGCGGCAGCCGAAGGTGAGGTGTCGCAGACCGGCGATGCAGACAGCCCCGGCTCGGGGGACATGGTCATCGACGAGGGACCGAATAGCGATATAGGGAGCAGCAGCTGCAAGGTCGACCCGATATCGTCCGGCGACGACTCCAACTCCGCTAAGTAAGGCCCTGGTTGTTTGGAATGAGTCTATCTGGTTAGGATCACTTGATCTTGATCTGCCTCCAAACGAATATCAACTCACTTCTGACGGATCACGTTTCTGACCAGGATGGTTCATGATGCATTCATGTGCAGCATCGTTGTACTATTTGGAGAGAAAAAAGCAAACGTTTATGTTTGTAAGTTGAAATTAATATGAAGGACTGTGGTCGAAGAGTCGCTTGTCAATTTGAATGGTCTCTTGCAGCATTTCGACATCCCAGCAACACACCGGGGTGCAGGGGCAGGGCTACCAGCCCCGTTTCGGCGGCGCACCGATGGGACAACCAAACAGCAGTCAGCCACAGCCGTCCAACATTACCCTGGGACACTACCACAGCTCTGCTTCAACCTCAGGTAAACAGGCAGGGCCGGGAAATTGTTAAAAAGGGCGGCGCAGCTTATCCGTGCACTAACAAGTTTGCGTTGTTGCAAGCAGTGTGTGTGATCAGTTGGCCTGCGCTTCACAGCAGCTATTGTCAGCACAGGGGAAGTGGTTAAATAGTGTGGCATAGAACCATGAGCAGTCTCTACGTGATGCACATCCACTTGTCTACCCCAAAATAGATTTGATTATCATATTTCATCACCGCGACCCCATGAGAGGATTCGTGGGGCGTCCAGTAATAGCAATTTTAGAATGTTAATTTCAACATATGGAACGTGCTGGAAAACAAGCTATATGTGGTCCCAGGCATTTCCCAGAAATTGAGCGTGTTTGATGAGTGATTAATGCATGTTTATCGTGCCTGAGAAGCAATAAACCACGTGCTGCATGTAAGAATTCATTCACTAATGACCGAATTACGGTGTCACGTTAGACGACAAAGATCTTATTCAACTGAAATCTTGAACTCGAGGTAAAAGGAATCCTAGTTTTTCGTTTCTCGTTCTCTTTCTTGCGCCGCAAAACGTCCCGAAAACAACGAGTTTCGCCCCCCCCGCGTCTGCGCCCGCGCGCACTCCAACCCCGCTCATCGACGATGCTGCGTTGTCATCGGTTACAGGCTGCGGCGCGCGAGTCAGCGTGGCGCCACGCCCCGTGTGTGTGGAGAGGATGTGAGGCGTGACGAGCAAGCACGGCGTCATGTCGACGCCCTACTCGTCCTCCCGTCGTCGATCGCTACACAGCGGGTACGGCGTGACGCCGCTCCGCGGCCAACCGCCAAGCAGCGCCTCGCAGCGACCCGGCGCCCCTCGGTGCTCGGGCTCGCCGCGACGGCTCGCCGACGACAACGCCCGCTGTCGACGGCAACTCGGTCGTCGGCTCGCAGTACGAACCACTGTCCGATGACGACTAGGGAGGTCGGGTCGGGTCAGGTCGCGCGAGGTCGCCGCGCCCTCCCACCGATGACGGGACGTCGCCGAAGATCTCGCGGAGATGGTGTGGCTTCGATGCCACCGCTCCTGGAGGTCGAGGAGAGATGCCGCGTTTCATGTTTACTCGTGTGTGCGTGTGTGTGTGTGTGTATTTAGGGGAGGGGGGTGTGCTTGGTTGGATATAACGGAAAAATAAATAAATATTTTGGATATGCTGACGCAGCACGTCGGTCTACGGGCGACTTTGGGAGAGTCGCGTGACCTCTGGTGACCTGCGGAGACTCGCTGGTTTGCGATCGAATCAGCGTTGCGTTTGTTGTTTGCAAATTTTGCGCCCATTGTTCTGCTTGCTCGAGCGATGCGTGTACGCGTGCGATAACGTGCAAAACTTCCGTGTGTCTCCTACCTAGGTTTAGAAGATAGATTGGGTTCTGTCTATGAGCAAGTAACATTACTGCAGGGTTGGGTTTTTTTATTTGTATACTACTAAAAAAAATGCTCCCAATGTCATTCGCAGGCCAGTGTCGGTGTGTTAACTTCTGTGGCAATGTGTGATGTAGTACAGTAGTGTGTGTGTGTGTGTGTGTGTGTGTGTGTGTGTGTGTGTGTGTGCGAGTGTGCGTGTATCATGATCTTATCCAAACTCCCAAGAGTAGCCGATAGACAACATTTAGCTATTTTCTACTCTTGGAATATAGCCTATATCCCTATTTAAGAATCCGTGCAGAAAATGTACGAACGCGTATTATGGTAATACATAAGGGAAGTAACACGCTCCTAACGGATGAGCATTGGCTGTATGTTGCTTTATTGTTTAGAGAATCCGCCTTGTGTATAATAGAAATTTTGGTCATTACAACATATTAATATAGAATGTACGCTTCTTTGTAAAACTTGTTGCGGCATTACATGACTATATCGTGAAACACAACCTTGTTGAATGGGGAAGATGGTCTCACAAACTTGTTATTAGCTGTATGTAATTTTTATTATAATGATATCATGAAAGGGAAAGAGTGATGTTGTCGGTGTTATTAGTTGCCTACAAAACACGTGAGATTTTTAGGCATTTACTCAAGTTTTGCTCAGTTTTTTTTTTGCAAGACGGCAATGTATCAACGTAACTAAACATCATGGTGAAAAGTGTTTCCACACTGTTTGTGAAATGTGCATTTGCTTATGTATAACGTGGCACACAAGATGTCGTGAACAAGGGTTTTCAACTTAAAATACTTCTATCACCTGTGTATACCTCAAACTCATAGAGATCAAATCTGTCCCTAGAGAGATCACAATATAAAGCATTCTGATAGGGAACATGTGGCAACAAATGGTTTCTATTATTTCAGAAGTAATGAAGATAATTCAAAATTATAATATTAATGATATTTACTCTCTGGAGATTACAAATTACAATTATATTACAGGGATGGAATGCATGGGAATAAATGTTTATTAAATATATAATATACTGTTATTGCATTCATTTGACATTTTGGCTTTTCTAAATCCCATCACCGACTGATCACTCGAACCATCTGACAAGAAAGACAGTAACTGCTAACTCGATCATAATATTGATATAATCGGTCTATCGTTATTTAAACATCGATCGATATAAGGAACAATGTAACCGAACATAGAACATGGGGTCGACGCAACCACGCACGCGCACGGGGGAGGTCACCTGACGACGGACCCGGCGAAACTCTGAGCCAGCGTCTCGAGACGAGCGCCGAGGTCGGCCTCGCGACCCCCGGGCTTGAACTCGCGAGACAGCTCGCGCAGGGTGATGGCGACGCGGCGGCGCGTGACGTCGCGACGGTGTATGCAGTGCTTCCACGCCGACCGAGCCGCGCCCGCCATCACGAGCACCGACCTCCTCGGCAGCAGCACGTGTACCTCAACGCTCGCACACGGCAGCGTCGGCGTCCGCCCGGCGAACTCCGGCGAGAGGTCGGAGTTCGCGCCGGCCGCTTGGCGCTTTCTGCCGTCCCCAGCAGCATCGACGCATGTGCACGAGCCATTGCGCGCTATTTTCGCAATTCGAGATTTCCGCGAGATGCCCCCTTGAGCGTTCACTGCGTCGACGATCGGGGCGGCGTCTGGCAAACTCGGGGCGTTTTCTTGAGCGTTCACTGCGTCGACGTTCGAGGCGTCTGGCGAGCTCGATATGTTTTGTTCACCATTACTTTCGTGTTCCTTGACAACGGTCCTCAGATCGGTGGGAGCGGACGCGGCGACTCTGCGTTCATCGTCGTGGGAACGACACACCTCGCTGTCACCCGAGGATGCGTCATCACATGCGCCGTCACCCGGGGATGCACAGTCACGCGCTCTGTCACCCAAGGACGCACTGTCACACGCGCCGCCATACGCACAGTTGCCACAGGACGCGCCGTCACCCAAGGATGCGCCGTCACACGCTCTGTCGCATGATGACACACCTTCACGCATGCTGTCACCCGAGCATGCGCCGTCACATGCACCGTCATGCGCTCTGTCACCCAAGGATGCACCGTCACACGCGCCGCCATACGCACAGTTGCCACAGGACGCGCCGTCACCGAAGGATGCGCCGTCACACGCTCTGTCGCATGATGACACACCTTCACGCATGCTGTCACCCGAGCATGCGCCGTCACATGCACCGTCATGCGCTCTGTCACCCAAGGATGCACCGTCACCCGAGGACGCGCCGTCACAAGCACCACCACCATCGGCAAACGCGACGGGAACGCGCAGCAGCTGCGACTTGTCGGGCAGGAACGCCATGACGGTGTCCGACACCAGGTTGACCGACACGAGCCGCTCGCCCCACAGCCAGAAGTCATCGAAGTGCGGGTCGATCGCCGAGCCGCGCTCGGGCGTGTACTCGAGGTTGCACTGCTCGACGGCAAGGAACCCCGCGAGCGCGTCGACGCGCTGCAGACGCCTCACGAGCTCACGGCTGTATGCCGGAAGCCCAGTGAACGTCGACAGACGCACCTTCTTCTTCTTGAAGTTCGTCTTCGGTCCGAAATCCTGAAAGGGGGGGGGGAGCGGTTGCAGGTCGAGCCGAATGCGTTTAGACATGGACGACAACGATGGTTACAGCAAACAACAGGAGAGCTAAGCTGCAAACTAACATCAAACTAACAGTAAAAATGATTATGTACCATATTAACTGTAGGTAATGGGAAAAAGTTTGCGCGTGACAGGCGGTTATACTTAGTGATGTGTGGTATACTGTATATATATGCCAACATGAATCTTGGAAAGTAAGGTGACCTTATAGACATCAGTCCATGCCAATGGACATTAATTTACCCATGATTACATTGAGCATTTCACAGTAGTGTGAGCAGCAACCAAATGAAATTTTACTTGAGTACAAAATCTGATCATTATTCAATACAGCAGTTTGATATTGCTCCCCTGCGGAAGTAATTGATTGACCTAGCTAAATCCATCACCACCAGATTCTGCACAGATCAGGGTAAATCATATCAAGAGCGTATAAAGAAGGAGAGCGTACAACGGTGAAATGCTGAAACCATGCTGCAGTATTAGTCAAATTAATAAGCTTTCCCCATTTTATTTTGACGATTCTTTGCAGTATTATTGATCAGCTGCCCTACCTTGTTAATATAAAACAAACCGCATGTGCCTACGATGCCCCTACGCTGAGATAATGAGCGGTGAAAATCTGGTATTTTTGCCGAAAACCGACTCGAGATCACTGCTAATTGTGACTGTCTCTCGCTTTGAGATAACTTCGGGAAACCTCGCGTGTTTCCGTCAATGATTGACAAATGGAATGAATGACGTCTGTTATTGATTGCCATAGTGATGACCCCCACCTGTGCCCATCTCACGCTGATGTATAGTACACTCTGTATTACTGACGTGAGTCAGCGCTACCATGGCGCTACACAGCGGCGACTGGAAGCAATACACTGGCCACAAAGCAAGAGACAGTCGCAGTAAACACTGATCTCGAGTCGATTTTCGGCGAAAATACCAGATTTTCACCTCTCATTATTTCAGTGTAGGAGCATTGTAGGGACATGCAGGTTGTTTTATATTAGCAAGGTAGGACAGCTGATCAATAATACTGCAAAGAATCGTCAAAATAAAATGGGCAAAGTTTCTTAATTCGACTAATACTGCAACATGGTTTCAGCTTTTCACCGTTGTACGCTCTCCTTCTTTATACGCTCTTGATCATATGTAGCTGTAACTTGTAAATGTCTATCAGCCTTCTTGCCATGTATGCAAGCTTGCATAAAGTGATATTAAAGGATGTAAACCTTAGCATAATTAAGGACATGGTTATTGTGATACCTGTTTTCTTCGACCAGATTGCGACTCAACCCACTCGTGCTTCTCCATTTCTTCTAAAAGGTAGCTTTCTTCTTCTTCTGTGATGAACTCTGGCAATAGTATTATGCCTGACAAATTGGTGTACCAACCAGAGTGGTTTACTGGCGTGGTTCCACTGATGCTCTCTTTATGACATCCATTGTAGTTGGAACTCCATGCAGTTTTACAGTGATCACAATATAAGAAGAAATGCTTTCCTTCAATCTGCAAACAAATTTTAATTAATGAGGAATACCTTATAAAATAATGTAAACATCCTGCATGGGTAATCAACATTACCAACTACCTGCTGTAATGGGACATGCAACATGCAGCTCATGCTCGGGTTAGTGAAAATTGCTGCCCTAAGTAACAATTGAATAGATCTAGAGTAGAATTGTGTCAATGACAACGATTAACTTACTCAGTTTCATTGTGTTTAAATATGAACCAGTGGTTATGTGTTATAACCCTATTAAACGGTAACAGCAGTGTGACTGCACAATTAGCAGAGGTGATTGTAGATTGAATTTGATCCTACACGTACGTAGCAATAATTAACGTATTAAATATTATTAATTACGGTATTTTTGCTTTACCTCATCCCATGGTCTCTGTGCCTCTTTGCTCGTTTCGCAAACAAGGCACGTCCTTATACCTTTACAAAAGCACTGAGTACCCATGTATTTCTGTATGGTGTAACAAGGAAATACTATGGAAATACGTAAACTCATAGACTACAATGAGCAAACGCAATAGTTTTGCACGGGCGCTGACATGTTTCTGTGAGAGCCCTCTATTTCATCATTTAGACAAAAGAACATGAGTTTTATTTATTCTCAAGTTAGAGCGGCGTTTGTATGTGAGTTCGTGTCGCTCTCGTTCCACACGCGCGTTAAAATAATATAGGCCCAATTTCTCACAGCTAATAAGCTGCTGGTATAAAGTGTACAACATATTTTTTGTAGAAATAGACGTTTTACTTATAATTAATCTATTTTGGGTAATTTATTGGGGTTAAAATTGGTAGGAGTCGAGGACCTCCATCCCTGAGCTCCATCCCACATCGCTCACTGTGTAAGTTAGTCCGAGCCGACGCAGACCCCAGTAATGGTAAACCCGCACCCTCAGATTAGCAAAGCGGAGTTTACGTCTGCATTTGCGGACTATGTGTAAGTGTGTTCAGTGTTGCCTCTTGTATTAATACTGTGAGCATAGCATAACAGCTGCGCTTGTTTCACCGCTTCCGCTTGTGGCAAACGCGTAAAGTAATTCATTGCAACCTTTATTGGGTTATTTGTCTGGTTAAATATACTTCATATATTATGACCCTACACGTGTCTGTGCGCAGGCTAAAGCTTACACTTACAGTACTACCAGTGAGTACCACAACTAAATGGAGAGTCTTTTACTAGGGGAGGCTAACCAAAATTTCTTTTATTATCACTATCAGCATGTAAATATTTGCTTTATTCCTTGTTGGTTTGTAATAAATTATGGTTTTCAGTGCACTACTGGTTGCAATATTATCTTCATTAGTCGTGCCAATTGATGTAAATGTAACTAGCTCTAGCTATATTAGCTCTAGAACTATAGCCCTTCGATGTGCCGCTTCGCCTTCGCCGCTTCGCTTCCACCTTGCAGCGAAGCGAAGGGCTATAGTTCTAGAGCGATACCTAGCTCCAAGAAACGGTATTGCTAGGGTTAGAATACGTCTATAAACTAGAATGTATATTGACGTTAGTCACACAGCCTGGTCAGGTTAGAGCGATACCTAGATGTACTACATAATGTAGCTCTTTGCTCCACTACTGAAACACCAGTAATTATCCTCTATTGGAGAAGCCCTCATAAGAGAAGGAACTGGGAGAACAGTGACAAACCACAGTTGTTATTTTGACGAGTTTGCTAGTAATGCCTGGCGCACACATGAGTTATTTTACTCAAGTATAAGTTAACGCATGAGTTATTTTACTCACGTGTGCGGCGGATTTCCGTTGAGTAATTTTACTCGTGCGTCATTTTACTTGAGTAAAATAACTCGCGTGTGCGCCGGGCTTAAGATAAAACAATGCTTCTATGCTTAGTTTCTCTGGTGCTGTAAAGGATATCATCTATTTTAAATTTGGTCATAATTATTTTAAAGAGATATGATGTCAGAGTTGAATGTCTTGTAGTCAATGACATGTGTCACTGTAAGTCATAAAATCTTATCATGAACCACTTAAGTAGTAGCACATGGGATTCAAATCAAAATTATTCTGTAGGTTTATTAGCCGTGCCGGTAGAGTAGACAGGGTGACCCAGATCTGACCAGACTGTCAAGTTCAAGTTTAGACCAAGTTGTGTTTGTACTAAAGTAGGTACAAGAAGCTTACCAGTCACCTGCTGCCACATCACAAAGTTTCCGCTCCGTCATGATGACTCATAGTACCATATCCATGCACAATAAGTACATGGCTTACACAGTATAGTTGACTGCTGTTTTACATGTCGTCTCCATAAACTAGGAGCAGCAGGGGCGTTGACCGCACGAGGAGCATGCCTGTGAGAAAATACCGCGTCCTAACCTCTGCAGCATGAACACGACACCAAAGCGCAATGAGTCGGTTCCCGTGACGACGGTCATCCCAGTGACGACGAGTGCTGGCCTGGACGTCGTCACGTTGGCAGGCGAGCAGCTTCAACTGTGTCTGAGCATACACAAGGTAAGGCCTAAGATGAAATATTTCTTTTTTCCCATTTACCGACCGACCTGCCAAAACGCCACTACTCGACACATTTTATTGGCCGATTAAAACAAAACAAAAATTATTTCGTTTCGCCAAAAAAAAAATCAAATTTGTTCCGCAAAAACATATACACAAAACAGAATATACAATATACATACACACACATCTTGTCAAAACAAAATAAAAAAGATTTTTTACCTACCTACCTACTCGGTACCCCGGTAAATGGGAAACAAATAATTTTTTAAGGGTGGCCTAAGAGGAGGTGTCGCAGAGTTCTGATGTCGATTTAGAGGCCATCTATTGCGTGGTGATTTCTAGAGTGTACATTCTATCTCTGATCAACAGCCGTATGATGATTCTAGAAAACGAATTTCTGGCTGTTATTCAGGACAAGTGCTGATTCTGAAGTCAATTAGGCTTCTCTCTTTTGCTTATTGTGCAGTCGGGATTTAATCAAGAAAGCTTGTGGTGTATGCATGTGAATAATGAATGCCTTGCTTTCCACTGAACGTTTAATTGGATATACGACGGTAAGTGAATGTGCGATTAAGCTTGGCCTTGTGTTGCTTCAGCCCTCGGAGACTCGTGTCATCCCACAGGGCTGCGAACAAGCCAGTTGCTGGGATGCGCTCGACAAGTCGCCTCCGAAATGCAGAGCTGCAGCAGAAGCGCCACCTATTGGGGTTTTCTGGGACATTGAGAACTGCCAGGTGAGTTAAACCAGGCTCTATCTACGTACGTATAATACGTACAATACGTGGTTTCCTGAAGCTGATTGATGACTGTGCGAATGGGAAGTGGTTTCCACGTTTTTCTCAGTCACATATAGATGTCGCCAGGTAACGGAGTGCGTTCTTTTGTCGGCTAGGTGCCTAGAGGGCGCTCCGCGCTGGCCATCGTACAGAAGATCCGGCAGAAGTTCTTCGCCGGACATCGGGAGGCGGAGTTTGTCTGCGTGTGTGACATCAGCAAGGAGCGCAAGGACGTCATTGAGGAGCTGAATCACGCGCAGGTAGGGGGCGCCACACGTTCACCTTTAGCCGCCAAGCAGTTGCATTGCAACTACGCGCTATTGTTCTTCTTACAACTTCTAGCAGTGCGCGAAAGTAGAATTTAGTAGTATTTTGCCGGCGGCCGGTGGTTCAACCCGGCTTAAGACCGCGGCGTTCAACCCCCGGCATAGTAATCAGTCCACTTGCCTATTGCAATTCTTGCTATGCTGCGCTTTATATCAAGGCCAATAATCTACCCAATTTTCTGAGTTTTTACTTAGTGGACTAACTAGACCACCACCGGCATGTTCCAGCAATAACAAGTAGAGACTCCACTGATAGGGGCAATGAAAATTCTGAATGCTGATGAGTATGCTAGTAAACACAAGCTAATACTTTTATGATAATGGGGAATAAATTGAACAAATTAAGGCCTGTTCAACAATTTGTCTAAGGGCCTGGTTAAAATTTTGGTATGGGCCTGTTTCACCTGATTTTGGTAATTTCATGCCCTGTTCTATTTAAGCTTAGTTGCTAGTAGTAGTAACAATCTAATTTCCACATGGTGCCAATCTAGTAATGTCCAGTATCTTGTAAGTTAGTAACATCCATTGCACATAGTGCCAGTCTAGTAATATATAGTTTCTAGTAACATCCATTCTACATGGTACCAGTCTAGGAATGTATAGTTTCTAGTAACATCAATTCCAAATGGTGCCAGTATAGTAATATACATTCCACATGGTGCCAGTCTAGTAATATACATTCCACATGGTGCCAGTCTAGTAATATACATTCCACATGGTGTCAGTCTAGTAATATACATTCCACATCGTGTCAGTTTAGTAATATACATTCCACATAGTGCCAGTATAGTATTGTCTAGTTTCTACTAATGTTGATTCCACCTAGTTGACGTAGTTCCAGTTTAGTAGTGCCTAGTTTATAAATTCTAGTAATGTCGATTCAGCATAGTAGATGCACTGTCTGCCCACGCATAGACTGTCCCACGCTCCTCATCGACGATACCCATGAAACGTGCACCTACCGGCACCACGTCCCTGTTCTGTCTTTGTCTGTGGTGTTGACGCAGAGCATTTGCTGAGTGTGTGCTTAACCTGGGTAGGCGGCGGTTAACGCTGTTGTTTCGCCACGTCTGTCCGGCATGTCCCGTGAGCTGTTGCGGCTATGTTTTCGGGTCGCGGGCCATTGTCGTTGCGTTACTGGTGTGAGTGGTCTGGTCTCGTTGGGTATGTTTTCCTTGTCGCGGTTGGCCGTGGCATGGTTCTTCCAGCTGGGTGCTATGGTTTCTTCGTGGGTGGTGTGGCGTCTGGGTTGGTGGGTGTTTTGATTGTGTGTGTGTTGTGTGTGTGCGTGGTGTGTGGTCCGTGTCCCTCGGCTCGCTTCCTTCCTTGATTCCTGCCTTAGGTGTTCGAAACAGCTGCTCTTTGTTTCCTGCTTCATCTGCATTTCGCGAGCTGGCTCTTATGTTCCTGGCCGGCAACGAACTGCTCTTGTGTTTCGCTGCGGCGTCGCCGACGATCAACGACGTTCTTTCTCCCACCCGCGAGATCACCGTCTCCACGTGAACGCCGTGCTGCAAGAAACGGCCGCGACGACAAGGCTACGGCAGGGCGCGCCGCTTCGGCGCACGTATGCCGGGACTTCCTTTGTTTTATAGGCGTACAGCGCGCTGCGGCGCACGTTCGTTTCCTCGGTCGTCCGGCGACGTCAACGTTCGCGGTGGAGGCTCGCCGCACTCCGCCCGCACCTGTCTCGGCGCGTGCGTCTGCGTGCAGCGGGGCGCGCGCCGCCCCCGCGCTGCTCCCGCACAGTGCCGCACGGAGACGCACGCAGTACGAACGCCTCGTCGCGCGACCTCCCGACGTCGGCAGCCCGGCGCCGCGCGGCGCCGCGGGCGAGGCGCGTCGAAGATGATCGTCGTCGCGGGGCTGGCCGGCGATCGCCCGAGAGCGGGTGGCGCGAGCGCGGCTCGGCAGCTCGGCGAGCAACTGCGGCGGCAAGGTGGTGAGGCGTGGAGCGCGGCGGCGGGCGCTTGCGACGATGCGCTTTGCGAGCGGGGCCGACGCAGGCGGTGCGGCGCTCGTGCAAGCGGCATGGAGGCGAGGACGGTGTACGGAAGCACGATCAGCGTGCCGCAGACGGGCCGCGACGCGACACCGCGAAGCCGTGACTCGCGGACCGACGTAAGGCGATCGGCCGAGGAAACGGCGAGGGCGGGCGAGTGACAGCCCGGTCGCCGATGAAAGAGGGAGAGAGCGCAGGCCGCAGCAGGCAGCGCGCCGAGGCAGCGACGCAGCCGAGGCAGTCGCCGAAACGGCTCGCAGCCGACGAGAGACAAGAGGCGCGCCTAAGCGGACGGCAGATGTGTTCGGCGTGCCGGCAGGTTGGACGCGAGGCGGGGTCGGCGGGCAGTCGCCGAAGTGCTCCCGCGCCGATCAAAGAGACAGTGCTGCCTATCAGCACAGCACGGCGAGGGGGCGGTCCGCCAAAAGCGTTTCTCTCCGGTGGCGTCTGAGGCAACGTCGGGTCGTTGCCGTGGCGTCCGGCCAACGGCAACACATGAGCGTCTTCCAGCGGGAGGGCGGCGGGCGACGACGCGCAGGGCACGCGTGATCGCCCCCACTTGCGTGCAGCCAGGCCCGATCCAGCGCCGCGAGCTGACGGCGCGTACCCGCCAGGCGGGCTAACGGCGCTGCAGCAGGCAGCAGCGGCGCTACCAGACGTACAGGTGGAAACGAGTTCGGCTGCGGCGACGCGGCGCGTCGCGCGACGCGACCCCGTCGCTGGCAACCGCACTTACTCCTGTCGTCGTGGTCGCCGCGTCGGCGTTGCCTCGAGCGCGATTTCGCGCGAGGCGCAAGAGTGAGCGCGATTCGCGCCGATCGGCGGGCGCGGCGGCGCCGCGTAAACGCGTCGCCGCGCCAGGCGGCGCCGCGAGCCCGCGTCACTGCGGCTACGGCTACGTCCAGGGCTACGGCATGGTTCCGAACCCGGCGGCGCTGTTCGCCGACGCCGTCGAGCTTCGCGTGTCGAACCTCGACCAGAACATCCCCGCGCGCGACCTCCGCAAGGTGCTGTTCGCGATCTTCCGGCAGTTCGTGCGCGTGCTGCACATCTCGCTGCTGCTGCAGGCCGACCGCAGCCTCGTCGCCATGGTGAAGGTGCCGACGCGCGAGGACGCGCAGGTCGCCATCGCCAACCTGCACCGCCACAAGATCGGACACAAGCGCATCCACGTGTGCGTGCCGACGGAGAAGGCCGTGTCGGCGGCGACGCTGCGCACCGAGGTCGCGCGCCTCCTCGGCGGCGTCGCCGGCCACGCGATGCCGCTCTTCAAGTTCGTCGAGGTGTTCGAGCGACGCTGCCGCCACCCGGTGAGCGTTTCCGAACTCTACCGCATGCACGACACGGTGGCGATCGACGACGGGCCGGGCGGCGCGGGCCGCACCGTGCGACTCGTCGCGCCGTCCTCCCCGCCGCCCGAACTCGCGGACGCCGACGACGACCCGCCCGTCTGCCCGCGGCACTGCGTGGCGGGGGGCGGCGCGACGCCGCTCGCGTGGGCGGAGGAGGACGAGGGCCCGGAGCTGCCGCTCGTGCGTCTGCCGCTGCGCACGTTCTCCGTGTGCGTGCACATGCTGCTGCAGCTGCACGACGGCGGCATGCCCCTCGCAAGCTTCCCCGTATGCTTCGCCGCCGAGTTCGAGCCGCTCGAGAACCGCCCCGACGGCGGCGTCCCCCTCGAGCGCCTCCTGGTGGCCGTCCCCGGCGTCGAGATCGGCTTCTCGACGAGCGGCGTCAAGCAGGTGCAGTGGGCGGCGAACAAGGGGACGCCGCCGGAGCAGCAGCGCGGCGGCGGCAGTCCGATCATCACCGCGCAGCTGCTGCAGTTTGGCCGCGAAGTCATCGACCTGCTGAAGAACAGCGCCGGCTGCCGCATGCCCTTCAGCAAGTTCATCCCCGCCTACCACCACCACTTCGGGCGGCAGTGCCGCGTCGCCGACTACGGCTACACGCGCCTGATGGATCTGTTTGACGCGCTCACGCACGTCGTCACGGTGATCGGCGAGGGCACGCGCAAGCAGGTGACGCTGACGCCGCGCGCGCAGCTGAAGCGGTTCACGTCGGACGTGCTGCGCTGCCTCAAGTCGCAGGCGAGCAAGCAGGTGCGCGTGCGCGACCTTCCCGACGTCTACGCGAAGGTCACGGGCCGCGCGTTCGACATCGCCGACTACGGCGTCTGCGAGCTGATGGATCTCCTCGGCGAGCTCGCCGACAAGACGGTCGTCATGACGACGGACGGCGAGGAGGATGCGGTGATCGCGATCCCCAAGCGCGAGCAGACGCCGGAGGAGATCGAGCGGACGGGGCAGTTCGCGCACGAGGTGTTGGACCTACTGCGACACGGGCCGAGCTGCCGCATGCCCTTCAACCGCTTCATCCCCGCCTACCACCACCACTTCGGGCGGCAGTGCCGCGTCGCCGACTATGGTTTCACGAAGCTCATCGAGCTGTTCGAGGCGGTCGTGCACGTCGTCACGGTGATCGAGAAGGACGACGAGAGGTGAGGCTGCTCGTTGCCGCGGCGATTCGATCGCGGTTTTGCTGCGGGCAATCGCGTCTGCTAGTAACTTGTGATTTATTTTGAGATCATTTAGTCGTCTTCGTTGAATCGCCTTGCAGACCTGTGGTTCATTCAGTATAATTCAATATAATCGTTCAGGCAATATCATTCAGTTCAATATCATTCTTCGTTGGTTTGCAGGTACATCTGTCTGATAGAGAAGGGCATGCTGCGCGTGTTAGCCGACCAGGCGACCTCACTCCTGCAGTCGACGCGGCACGGCAGCATCCCACTCGAGAGCTTCATGTCCGCCTTCATGCGTCTCCACGGCCACAGCATCCGCCTGCAGGACTACAGCGTCGCCACGCTGCGGCAGCTGCTCGACAAGCTCGCGCACGTCGTCACGGTAACGGACTCCGCAGGCAGTTGTTTCCTGCCGCCAACGAACTGCTCTTGTGTTTCCCTGCCGTCGCCGACGACCAACGCGTTCTTTCTCCACCCGCAGATCACCGTCATCCACGTGAACGCCGTCTGCAAGAACGCCGCTGACGACAAGCTACGGCAGGGCCTGCGCCGCTTCGCGCACACGTACAGCGCGCCGGCCACCGTCGTTCTCGTCTCCGGCGACGTCAACTTCGCGTCGGAGCTCGCCGACCTCCGCAACCGGCACCGTCTCGCCGTCGTCTGCGTGCACGGGGCGCGCGCCGCCCCCGCGCTGCTCGCGCACGCGCACGAGACGCACGCGTACGAACGCCTCGTCGCCGACCTGCCCGACGTCGGCAGCCCGCGCCGCGCCGGCCGCGGCGAGCCGTCGAACGAGATCGTCGTCGCGGGGCTGCCGGCGGATCGGCCCGAGGAGCGGGTGCGCGCGCGGCTGCGGCAGCTCGCGAGCAACTGCGGCGGCAAGGTGGTGAGCGTGGAGCGCGGCGGCGGCGCGGCGACGATGCGTTTTGCGAGCGCCGACCAGGCGGTGCGCGCGTGCAAGCGCATGGAGGGCGAGGACGTGTACGGAAGCACGATCAGCGTGCGCGACGCCGCGACGCGACATCCGAGCGTGACTCGCGACGACGTTAAGCGATCGCCGAGGAAACCGGCGAGGGCGGGGAGTGACAGCCGGTCGCCGATGAAGAGGGAGAGAGAGCAGCCGCAGCAGCAGCAGCAGCAGCCGCCGGCAGCGACGCCGACGCAGTCGCCGAAACGCTCGCAGCCGACGAGAGACAAGAGCGCCCCTAAGCGGACGCAGAATTGTTCGCCCGCCGGCAGGGACGCGAGCGGGGGTTGGCGGCAGTCGCCGAAGTGCTCCCCGCCGATCAGAGACAGCGCCTCCTATCAGCACACGGCGAGGGGGCGGTCCCCAAAGCGTTTCTCTCCGGTGCGTCTGAGCAACGGTCGGCGTTCGTCACCGTCGGCAACCAACAACAGAGCGTCTTCCGGCGGGAGGGCGGCGGGCGACGACGCGCGGCACGCGTGTCGCCCCCACGCGTGCAGCCAGGACACGCGCGCGAGCTACGGGCCGTACCCGCAGGCGGGCTACGGGGCGCAGCAGCAGCAGCGGCGCTACACGACAGCTGGAACGAGTTCGGCTGCGGCGGACGCGCGCGTCGCCCGACGACGACCCCTCGGCCCGCAACCGCCACTCCTGCGTCGTCGCTGTCGCCCGTCGCGTTCTCGACCGGCGATTTCGCCGAGCGCGCGCGATTCGCGCGATCGGCGGCGACAGGCGGCGGCCGCCGTACGCGTCGCGCCGCCAGGCGGCGGCCGCGAGCCGCGCGCACTGCGGCTACGGCTACGTTCAGGGCTACGGCATGGTTCCGAACCCGGCGGCGCTGTCGCCGACGCCGTCGAGCTTCGCGTGTCGAACCTCGACCAGAACATCCCGCGCGCGACCTCGCAAGGTGCTGCTTCGCGATCTTCCGGCAGTTCGTGCGCCGTGCTGCACATCTCGCTGCTGCTGCAGGCGAACCGCAGGCCTCGTCGCCATGGTGAAGGTGCCGACGCGCGAGACGCGCAGGTCGCGCGATGCCAAACCTGCACCGCCACAAGATCGGACACAAGCGCATCCACGTGTGGCGTGCGACGGAGAAGGCCGTCTCGGCGCGACGCTGCGCACCGAGGTCGCGCCGCCTCCTCGGCGGCGTCGCCGGCCACGCGATGCCGCTCTTCAAGTTCGTCGAGTGTTCAGAGCGACGCTGCCGCCACCCGGTGAGCGTTTCCGAACTCTACGCGCATGCACGACACGGTGGCGATCGACGACGGCCCGGGCGCGCGGGCCGCACCGTGCGACTCGTCGCGACGTCCTCCCCGCCGGCCGAACCCGCGACGCCGCCGGCCGACGACGACGCGCGCCGTCTGCCCCGGCACTGCGTGGCGGGGGCGGGCGCGACGCGCGCCGCGGTGGGGGGAGGAGACGAGGGCCGGAGCTGCCGCTCGTGCGTCTGCCGTGCGCACGTTTCTCGTGTGCGTGCACATGCTGCTGCAGCTGCACGACGGTGGCATGCCCCTCGCAAGCTTCCCCGTATGCTTCGCCGCGAGTTCGAGCCGCTCGAGAACCGCCCCGACGGCGGGTCCCCCTCGAGCGCCTCCTGGGTGGCCGTCCCGGGCGTCGAGATCGGCTTCTCGACGAGCGGCGTCAAGCAGGTGCAGTGGGCGCGAACAAGGGACGCCGCTGAGCAGCAGCGCGCGCGGCAGTCCGATCATCACGCGGCGC